>NW_028157213.1:42500-44309 GCF_964263955.1 Coregonus lavaretus | reverse complement strand
GTTTCGTTTTAAAGATCTTTTCGCACAAGATGTTGTCACTGTTTTGGTTGGGCTAATGACCCATGTTCTAATGTCGTGTGGTATTTATGAAATGCAAGTGTGCTCTGATGACATTTGTATTGAAGTAATAAATGATGTATTTGTCGGATTTTATGTAGCTACTAGTGTTTTTGTTTATTCTCCAAACATCCACTCGTTCAATAACTATCAAACCACTTTATCATCATCTTAAATAGAAGTAAGTAAGTAGCCTTGGCTCACAGGAGCAGGAGCTTATCTCCTGATTCTGTAGCCTGAGGCAGGTTAATGTACCAGTACACCCTTTGTGATGAGGTGATTTTGAAGGAGTCTGGCGCAGGAGGGTAAATCACAGAATAACAGGATTTATTCTGAACCACAGAGTTACGCAGTAATGCGTCAAAAACACTCCAGTGCGCAAAACAAGCGCACTAGAAAATACAAGGTACACAGGGAATATTCCCAGCGATACAAAATACACTGAGCTCCACCGAGCTTCTCTCTCCTCCACAATAAACAATCACACACAAAGACAAGGGGGCAGAGGGAACACTTATACAGGTACTGATGAGGGGATATGAACCAGGTGTGTGTAATCAACAAGACAAAACAAATGGAATGTTGAGACGCGGCAGTGGCTAGAAGGCGGTGACGATGAACGCCGAAGCCTGCCAGAATAATAATATGCCATTTAGCAGACGCTTTTATCCAAAGCGACTTACAGTCATGTGTGCATACATTTTTACGTATGGGTGGTCCCGGGGGTTGAACCCACTACCCTGGCGAAACAAGCGCCATGCTCTACCAGCTGAGCTACAGAGGACCACAGAACAAGGAGAGGAGGCAGCTCGGAGGAAGTCGTGACACCCCCGGACAGGATGCTAGTCTATCGCAGGGCCTTAACCCTAATCTATCTCCTTAATGCTGAGTGCCAAGCAGAGACGCATCAGGTCCCATTTTTACAGTCGTTGGTATGACTCAGCCCAGGCATCAAACTCCCAACCTTCCAATCTCAGGGAAGATGCTCTAACCACAAGGCCACTGAGTTTGTATCTTAAAAATAACTTTCACATTAAATTGTGTAACCAATAGCCTGAGTAAAACATTAGGTTTGATGGAAGATTCACTTGAAATTCTCTAGAGGAAAACCAGGATGTCTGCTGTGCCATACAACAAAGACGTAATCATCTATAACAATTTGTTGTATCAGGCTATTTTTGACACAAATACCAAAACAGATCGCTAACATTCTAAAACAGGGGTCGGCTACAGGCAGCCTGCGGGCCAAAACTGACCACAAAACCAACCAGCAAAACTGACCCGCAAAATTGACCTGCAAAACCGACCCGCAAAACCGACCCGCAAAACCGACCGACAAATGTTTACAACATATATAAAATAAAATAAGACTACAATCAGGAATTCAGCAAAAAAATTGTTTATTTCAGGAAATCTGTTCCCGAGTATTCCCACCAATGTCTCAATGTATCAAGGTATAAAATGATTGCTGTTTTCAGATCCAATCTTATTTTGGGCTTAGTTGTGGTCAATTTGGTGTACAAATAATTATAATCATAACTAGTTCAGCCCGTGGCTGAATCTAGTTGCCTACCCCATTCGAAATCAACAATGGTATTTCTATATGATAAACCAACCATGGACCATGAGTCTCTGTGCAGTCTCTTACATGATCCTACTGTGCTATAACATAGTGTTGTTTGTACAGATAGTTCCCAAAAGTGTCATTCCAGGTTCTGGGCATGGTATATACACACATTAACATAAAGGGTG
>NW_028157213.1:0-37500 GCF_964263955.1 Coregonus lavaretus | reverse complement strand
TATATATATATATATATATATATATATATATATATATATATATTTAACCTTTATTTAACCAGGTAAGCCAGTTGAGAACAAGTTCTCATTTACAACTGCGACCTGGCCAAGATAAAGCAAAGCAGTGCGATAAAAACATACACAGAGTTACATATGGGCTAAACAAAACATAAAGTCAAAAATACAACAGAAAATATATATACAGTGTGTGCAAATGTAGTAAGTTATGGAGGTAAGGCAATAAATAAATAGGCCATAGTGCAAAAATAGTTACAATTTCGTAATTAACACTGGAATGATGGATGTGCAAAAGATGATGTGCAAATAGAGATACTGGGGTGCAAATTAGTAAAATAAATAACAATATGGGGATGAGGTAGTTGGGTGGGCTAATTTCAGAATGGCTGTGTACAGGTGCAGTGATCGGTAAGCTGCTCTGACAACTGACGCTTAAAGTTAGTGAGGGAGATAAGAGTCTCCAGCTTCAGAGATTTTTGAAGTTTGTTCCAGTCATTGGCAGCAGAGAACTGGAAGGAATGGCGGCCAAAGGAGGTGTTGGCTTTGGGGATGACCAAAAGCAATAAGCAAGGCATATTGACATGGGAGAGAGGCATAAAGCAATCACAGGTGTTATTCGAGAGAGCTAAGACAACAGCTGGTAATGGCGACAAAGTTTGGGCTGAGGCTAAACATAAACAGGATGCGGTACCGTATAAAGGAACAGTCCAGCAGGCATCAGCTGTATAGCTGAGTTATCATAAGGTCCGGTGAACAGCAATAGGAGAGTTCGGAGGTAGTTCGGGGGCTGCTACAGCACTGGCGAGCAAGAGGCCACGGCTTGCGTGTGCTAGCGGGCCGGGGCTAGCAGATGGATCTTCGTGGTCGTCGTCGTAACGGGAAGCCTGTTGAATCCACATCAGATGATTTCGTCGGCAGACCAGTCGTGCAATTCACAGCTTAGGTCATATCTGTCTCGACCAGCCCTTACACAGACACATCCCCAAGCTGGCAATTGGACATTTCACTCTATTGCTCTCTGTTTCTAGCCTGAATACAAAGGAAACTCCAGCCACCTATATATACAGTAGATCGATTAGGTCTGCATTCCATTGGCACCTTTTCCCTATGGGCCCTGGTCAAAAGTAGTGCACTAAATAGGGAATAGAGTGTCATTTGTCACACAGCCTAGGTCTAGCTGGTTTAATGGTTATTTCACTAACTCCCTTAATTAGAGTCTGCTCTGTGAATATAAACAAAGGATGTGGCGGACGGCGGACATGTTTGTTGTACCTGGATTAGTCAACCCACTGGGCACAGATGTCACTTCAACGTTTAGTTTTGATTTACATTTGGTTGAGTTGTTAGCCAATTTGAATTCAACAGAAAATCTACAAAAAATGTCACCATGTCATTGGCTTTAGGTTAAAAGTTGGGGGAAAAAATTACGAAATTCCCTTATGTTGATGACTTTTTGCAAATCCAATCAGCTTTCCACGTTAATTCAACTTCATCACATTGATTTTTGTTGTTGAAAGGATGTGGGAACAACATTGATTTAACAATTTTTTGCGCAGTGGGAAGGGTCCATTAGACCTGACTTTTGACCTTTTGTGCTGCTTCCTTCCCCTTCCAAACTCTCACTGCCCTGAGAGAAACAAGCACACATACACACACACAATCATGCATGCATGCACATACACACACACACACACTGGCCCTCCCTGGCCCTCCCTCCATGCCCTGTTAACAGTGTGTCCCCTAAAATAGGGCCCCATAAGGCTCTGGTCAAAATTATTGCCATTACGGACACACCCAACCTTAATTAGTCACTCCATTTCTATGGCGTGTCCCGAATGGCTGATCAAAAGAGAAGCATTATTTGGTGGTGGTCACAATCCAGGACGGTTTGGGAACAAGTATTGCAGCCAGGTCACCCGTGATACAAGTCAGTATTCGATGTACATCCATGTCTGAGGATGTCGGGAGATGACTTGGAAACCGGCCACTAGGGGCAACAGTGAGCGCTGTTACCTTCAACTAGGGCATTGTGGACAAGGATGGCGGGTGGGCATAAGCATCTGCCTCTGATTTCCAGTGATAGAACGTTGTTTTTTAGATTTTTGCTTTAAGGCTATCCCAAAACGTAATCCTTACCTTAACCATTCAGAGTTAATGCCTAATCTAAAGATTTCGGAGTTAATATCTAAACTTAACCTTAAACACTTCGAAATCTGACGTTTGCAACAACTTCGAAATTTGATGTTTGAGAAACATGGATGAAGGTCTAATTCTGATGTGAGACTGACCAAACAGAGGAAGGAAACAGAGAGGAAACACAGGGGGAAACAGAGAGGGTCAACAGAGGGGAGGAACAGAGGGGGGAAACAGAGGGGGGAAACAGAGGGAGGAAACAGAGGGAGGAAACAGAGGGGAAACAGGGGGGAAACAGATAGGAAACAGAAGGAAACAGAGGGAGGAAACAGAGTGGAAACAGAGAGGAAACAGAGAGGAAACAGAGAGGTAACAGAGAGAGGAAACAGAGGGAGGAAACAGACTGGAAACAGAGAGGAAACAGAGAGGAAACAGAGGGAGGAAACAGAGAGAGGAAACAGAGAGAGGAAACAGAGAAGAAACAGAGAGGAAACAGAGGGAAGAAACACAGAGAGGAAACAGAGAGGAAACAGAAAGGAAACAGAGAGGAAACAAAGAGGAAACTGAGAGCAGAGTAGAAACAGAGAGGAAACAGAGGGAGGAAACAGAGGGAGGAAACAGAGAGGAAACAGAGAAGAAACTGAGAGGAAACAGAGGGGGAAACAGAGAGGAAACAGAAAAGAAACAGAGAGGAAACAGTGGGAGGAAACAGATTGAAACAGAGAGGAAACACAGGGGGAAACAGAGAGGGTCAACAGAGGGGAGGAACAGAGGGGGGAAACAGAGGGAGGAAACAGAGGGAGGAAACAGAGGGGAAACAGGGTGGAAACAGATAGGAAACAGAAGGAAACAGAGGGAGGAAACAGAGTGGAAACAGAGAGGAAACAGAGAGGAAACAGAGAGGTAACAGAGAGAGGAAACAGAAGGAGGAAACAGACTGGAAACAGAGAGGAAAGAGAGAGGAAACAGAGGGAGGAAACAGAGGGCGGAAACAGAGAGGAAACAGAGAGGAAACAGAGGGAGGAAACAGAGAGAGGAAACAGAGAGAGGAAACAGAGAAGAAACAGAGAGGAAACAGAGGGAGGAAACAGATAGGAAACAGAGAGGAATCAGAGAGGAAACAGAGAGGAAACAGAGGGTGGAAACAGAGGGAGGAAACAGAGCGGAAACAGAGAGGAAACAGAGAAGAAACAGAGGGAGGAAACAGATAGGAAACAGAGGGGAACAGAGAGAGGAAACAGAGTGGAAACAGAGGGAGGAAATAGAGGGAGGAAAAATAGGTGAGGAAACAGAGAAGAAACTGAGAGGAAACAGAGGGGGGAAACAGAGAGGAAACAGAGAAGAAACAGAGAGGAAACAGTGGGAGAAAACAGATTGGAAACAGAAAGGAAACAGAGAGGAAACAGAGGGCGGAAACAGAGGGAGGAAACAGAGAGGAAACAGAAAAGAAACAGAGAGGAAACTGAGAGAAACTGAGAGCAGAGTAGAAACAGAAAGGAAACAGATGGAGGAAACATAGGGAAGAAACAGAGTGGAAACAGAGGGAGGAAACAGAGGGAGGAAACAGAGGGCGGAAACAGAGAGAGGAAACAGAGTGGAAACTGAGAGGAAACAGAGGGGGGAAACAGAGAGGAAACAGAGAAGAAACAGAAAGGAAACAGAGAGGAAACAAAGAGGAAACTGAGAGCAGAGTAGAAACAGAGGGAGGAAACAGAGGGAGGAAACAGAGGGAGGAAACAGAGAGGAAACAGAGAAGAAACTGAGAGGAAACAGAGGGGGGAAACAGAGAGGAAACAGAAAAGAAACAGAGAGGAAACAGTGGGAGGAAACAGATTGAAACAGAGAGGAAACAGAGGGAGGAAACAGAGAGGTAACAGAGAGGAATCAGAAAAGAAACTGAGAGGAAACTGAGAGGAAACTGAGAGCAGAGTAGAAAGAGAGAGGAAACAGATGTAGGAAACAGAAGGAAGAAACAGAGTGGAAACAGAGAGGGGAAACAGAGGGAGGAAACAGAGAGTGGAAACAGAGAGGAAACAGAGGGAGGAAACAGAGAGGAATCAGAGAGGAAACAGAGAGGAAACAGAGGGTGGAAACAGAGGGAGGAAACAGGGGGGAAACAGAGAGGAAACAGAGAAGAAACAGAGGGAGGAAACAGAGGGGAACAGAGAGAGGAAACAGAGTGGAAACAGAGGGAGGAAATAGAGGGAGGAAAAAGAGGTGAGGAAACAGAGAAGAAACTGAGAGGAAACAGAGGGGGGAAACAGAGAGGAAACAGAGAAGAAACAGAGAGGAAACAGTGGGAGAAAACAGATTGGAAACAGAGAGGAAACAGAGAGGAAACAGAGGGCGGAAACAGAGGGAGGAAACAGAGAGGAAACAGAAAAGAAACAGAGAGGAAACTGAGAGAAACTGAGAGCAGAGTAGAAACAGAAAGGAAACAGATGGAGGAAACATAGGGAAGAAACAGAGTGGAAACAGAGGGAGGAAACAGAGGGAGGAAACAGAGAGAGGAAACAGAGAGGAAACAGAGGGAGGAAACAGAGAGGAAACAGAGAGGAAACAGAGAGGAAACAGAGGGAGGAAACAGATAGGAAACAGAGGGGAAACAGAGAGAGGAAAGAGAGTGGAAACAGAGTGGAAACAGAGGGAGGAAATAGAGGGAGGAAAAAGAGGTGAGGAAACAGAGAGGAAATAGCGGGGAAACAGAGGAAACAGAGGGAGGAAACAGAGGGAGGAAACAGAGGGAGGAAACAGAGGGAGGAAACAGACAGGTAACAGAGAGGAAACAGAGAGGAAACAGAGAGGAAACAGAGGGAGGAAACAGATAGGAAACAGAGGGGAAACAGAGAGAGGAAACAGAGTGGAAACAGAGTGGAAACAGAGGGAGGAAATAGAGGGAGGAAAAAGAGGTGAGGAAACAGAGAGGAAATAGCGGGGAAACAGAGGGAGGAAACAGAGGGAGGAAACAGAGGGAGGAAACAGAGGGAGGAAACAGACAGGTAACAGAGAGGAAACAGAGAGGAAACAGAGGGAGGAAACAGATAGGAAACAGAGGGGAAACAGAGAGAGGAAAAAGAGAGGAAACAGAGTGGAAACAGAGGGAGGAAATAGAGGGAGGAAAAAGAGGTGAGGAAACAGAGAGGAAATAGAGGGGAAACAGAGAGGAAACAGAGGGAGGAAACAGAGGGAGGAAACAGACAGGAAACAGAGAGGAAACAGAGGGTGAAAACAGAGAGGAAACAGAGAAGAAACAGAGAGGAAACAGAGAGAAGAAACAGAGCGGAAACAGCGGGAGGAAACATATAGGAAACAGAGGAGAAACAGAGGGAGGAAACAGAATGGAAACAGAGAGGAAACAGAGAGGAAACAGAGGGAGGAAACAGAGAAGAAACAGAAAGGAAACAGAGAGGAAACTGACAGGAAAAAGAGTAGAAACAGAGAGGAAACAGAGGTGAGGAAACAGAGAGGAAACAGAGGGAGGAAACAGAGAGGAAACAGAGGGAGGAAACAGAGGGAGGAAACAGAGTAGAAACAGGGTGGAAACAGAGAGGAAACAGAGGGAGGAAACAGAGAGAGGAAGCAGAGAGGAAACAGAGAGGAAACAGAGAGGGAACAGAGTGGAAACAGAGGTAACAGAGGGAGGAAACAGAGGGAGGAAATAGAGGGAGGAAACAGAGGGAGGAAACAGAGTGGAAACAGAGAGGAAACAGAGATGAAACAGAGGGAGGAAATAGAGGGAGGAAACAGAGAGGAAAAAGCGTCTGCTAAATGGCATATTATATTATTATTATTATTATTATTATTATTATAATTATTATTATTATTATACTCTAGGAGTTACAGCAGGAGTCATGGGAGGCAGATCCCAGATCCTAGAATGCCAGCAACCATGGCAGAAAAGTTCAATCAAAACCCCTACATCAGGTGTTAACTGCCCCTCATAAAGCTGCCCCTAATGGGACCTGATGGGGCAGTAGATCACCTGGGGACAGTAGAATATCTGTCAGGGGCAGGTGGTCTGACTGGGGCAGATTAGAGTTACACCAGGATGGACTGAGAAGATAACGGACTGTCATCTACCTGTCCTCCTTCATGATCTATGAGTCATGATTCATATAAAATTCATATACATTTCAGATTGTCAGAAGTGTGCTAACCTCTGCCACAAACACACGTGTATGCATTCATGCACACACTCAATTAGCCCCATCTCAGAGGTCAGTGATTGATCAGAATGACTGATGTTGAATTAGCCCCATCTCAGAGGTCAGTGATTGATCAGAATGACTGATGTTGAATTAGCCCCATCTCAGAGGTCAGTGATTGATCAGAATGACTGATGTTGAATTAGCTCCATCTCAGAGGTCAGTGATTGATCAGAATGACTGATGTTGAATTAGCCCCATCTCAGAGGTCAGTGACTGAACAGAATGACTGATGTTGAATTAGCTCCATCTCAGAGGTCAGTGATTGATCAGAATGACTGATGTTGAATTAGCTCCATCTCAGAGGTTAGTGATTGATCAGAAGGTTGGTGATAATACATACTGGTCAGCCATGCATCCTCCATTAAATCACTGTTTGGGAAATAAATAATTGTGTAGAAACCTTTTCTACATACAACTATTACATTTAAATGTAAATCTTAGTCATGAAGCAGATGCTGTTATCCAGAGTGACTTACAGTTAGTGTGTTTATCTTAAACTAGCTATGTGAAAAAGAACCAATGAACAGATCCACCATTTTAAGTTCTTCAAACTATCATTTCAGGTGGTGGTTTTGTGTGGGCTTGTGTGAAGACTGCAGAGGATAAATAATGCACTATTTTAATTCAGAGTTACAGTTTTTCTCGATTATTTACACACATTTTCTGAAAGCATGCCTCATATTCTCAGAACTCACACAAACCATCGTATGAATATGCATTTATAAGAACCAGTTGAACACTGATGTGCTCAATGTAAAACACTATGATGAATGGAAAACACTTCTTCTCCATTCATCATAATGACTTAGGCCTTTTTTTGGTTCAGTGTTGCCATTACTACAGACAGTACATACATAAGTGTGTTGTAAAATATTTGAGAATATTGTTTTTATACTCAGAACACACAAATACACGGTAAAAAATTTCATTTTTCCCACAAAAACAATGTACACAGTGTACATCCCATTCCCAACCAACACAAAGTTGCACATACAGTGGTCTACATACAAAACAGAAGAATTGAATGTATACAGTTACAGTAAAAAAAGGAAAAAAAAAAACTATGCTGCATCCTCTCTTCTGTTGCGGTCTAGCCACAGCACCTCATCCACATCACAAGCAATGTTTTCCCTGGCCATGCAGCGGGGGAAATATCGCCTAGCATGGCGATTCCAGCCATGAAAAGCTGCTGTATCTCCACATGCGTCTTCCATAGCTTGGAGAAGAGGTATACGCATTTGCGGATTTCGGTCATACACTTTCCATCTCCAGGCAGAAAAAAATTCCTCAATAGGATTGAGGAATGGAGAATATGGAGGGAGATAAACAACTAAAAAGCGTGGGTGGGCAGTGAACCAGTTACGAACCAGAGCAGCCCTGTGGAATCTTACATTGTCCCAAATGACAACGTACCTGAGCTGCACTGGGCCATCTACCTGATCTGGTGGAATGAGTGTGTTGTGTAGGGTGTCCAGAAATGTGATCAGATGGGCGGTGTTGTAGGGGCCAAGGGTAGCATGGTGATGGATGACGCCGTGGTGGGTAATCGCTGCACACATTGTGATGTTCCCTCCGCGCTGGCCAGGGACTTGAACAATGGCAAGCTGGCCGATGATATTCCTTCCCCTCTTTCGTCTTTTTGTGAGGTTTAATCCATCCTCATCAATGAAGATGAACTGGTGCTCCACTGCAGCCACCTCTAGCTCAAGGACTCTCTGAAACACACATGACAATATCAGAAATAGACATGGAGTGGTCACTATTGTGAAGCACAATCATTATGATTACAATACTGAAATATGTATAATTTATACAGTGTTGAGAGTATGCATCAATTGTGGGATTGTATAGGACTCACTTGCACATAGTTATATCGCAATTCTTTGACTCTTTCTGAATTGCGTTCAAATGGCACCCTGTAGACCTGCTTCATCCTGAGATTATTTCTGCGCAAGACACGGTCCAGTGTTGATAAGTTTACCCTATCAATATTTTGAAATATCTAATTGTTTTCTATTATTTTTCTTTGTATTTGCCATAATGTTATGGCGTTATTTTCTAGGACCATGTTCATGATTTCAGTTTCCTGTTCAAGAGACAGAACACGTTCCCGACCACCTTGTGTTGGTAATCTTTCAGGTCTGCCAAACAAATAGTAAAATGCTGTAAATACAAAGTAGAAATACATTTCCCAAATACTTGAAACATACTTTATTTTTACAGTCCTACAGAACAGTCCACAGGCAATACTGTACTACTGTACTCATTGAGTACTGTATTGATATGCAGTACTGCAATTTTCTAGTGAGAGTAGATTTCTTACCTATTCTCATTTCGGAATGTCCGGATGATGGATGCTACAGTGTACCTGCTCAAATTTGGCTATACTCTTTGCCCAGCCTCCCTAATTGTTAGACCATGGTTGACCACATGATCAACCAAAGTGGCTCGGATCTCATCAGAGATTACGGTCCTTGGCCTTCCTCGTCCTCGTCCTCGTCCTTGTCCTCCCCGTCCTACTCCTCTTACTCTCACTCCTCTGGCTCTGCCTCTGTTTCCAATGTTGGCATCCATTGCTCCAAAACAGAAGAGCTCACCTGTTGCCCTTTTATGCTAAAGCTCTGATTGCTAATTGTAAAACTGTGTGATGGGTGTTTGCCCATGTGATGAGTCAGTGTGCATATTTGAATGGCAGTGTGTTCATTGTGAAAACAAGAGATTTTCTGCATGAAACTTGTGCCAAATGCAAAGATTTGTGTGTAGTGTTTTGAAAAAAGTGTGTTGTAGAACTGCAATTTGAGTGTAAAGCAGGAATTGTGCTTGTAGTTTAGCAGAATTGGTTCAGGGGGTTGGTGCATGAGTTACATGTTGTGGTCATTGTGTCTCAAGTACCAGTATTTGTGTGTAAACAGTTGAGAAAAACTGTAAAATGAAGGGTGCAGCCTAGACAGCTTCTCATTATGACAGACAGGCTACGGAAGAAGCTAATATTATAATTGATTGTGATTTATCTCTGTCTCCTGTGTGTGTGTGTGTGTGTGTGTGTGTGTGTGTGTGTGTGTGTGTGTGTGTGTGTGTGTGTGTGTGTGTGTGTGTGTGTGTGTGTGTGTGTGTGTGTGTGTGTGTGTGTGTGTGTGTGTGTGTGTGTGTGTGTGTGTGTGTGTGTGTGTTTGTGTGTGTGTGTGTGTGTGTGTGTGTGTGTGTGTGTGTGTGTGTGTGTGTGTGTGTGTGTGTGTGTGTGTGTGTGTGTGTGTGTCCAAGTCTATGACACACTGTTTATGAAATTTGGACTGAGAAGATAATGTACTGTCATCTACCTGTCCTCCTGGAGGTGTTAAGTATAAGTAGACGTGTGTGTGTGTGTGTGTGTGTGTGTGTGTGTGTGTGTGTGTGTGTGTGTGTGTGTGTGTGTGTGTGTGTGTGTGTGTGTGTGTGTGTGTGTGTGTGTGTGTGTGTGTATGCATGTCAGTTGCACAACTGAATGCATTCAACCGAAATGTATCTTCTGCATTTAACCCAACCCCTCTGAATCAGAGAGGTGCGGGGGATGCCTTAATCGACGTCCACGGCTCCCAGGGAGCAGTTGTTGTGGGGGTTAACTGCCTTGCTCAAGGGCAGAATGGCAGATTTTGGAATGGTCCATCTCTCCCAGGGTTATAGGGGAGATGGCGGTCCTTGGCCAAGATGGCGAAGTAGTGCAGTTCTGTTTTTGTCGTGTGTCTGTAAATAGCCTGTAAATACCCTGTTTTTTTGTATTTTTCGTACATATTTCCCTATCAGACTTTTCATCCTTCTACAAAATATACTTTCCTGCAACCCGCCTCACTCAATGTGGAACGGATTCTATTATTGACTTACCTTTTATATAGAATCTCCAGTTGAAACTAGCTAGCCAGCTAACTAGCTACTTGCTATTAGCCACAGTTAGCGGTATTTCACCCAGAACATTGGATTTTTTTTCTGCGGGATTAATTTAATCACTGGATATTAATCACCGGATATTCGGCCAGTCTGCACAGCGCGTTATCGACCCAGAACATATCAGTTTTTCTGCCGGAATCACTGAATCACTGGACCTTTAACTCCGGATTCATCGCTACCAGCTAGCTTCAACTAAATGGACGCTGTGGTCTGGCTAATCATCCTGAGCTAGGCCCATCTCCCGGCTATCTACCTCTCTGTCAACCGGACGGGACCACCTAGTGTTGACACGGAGCCCCGCCGATCCTACACGACTGGTCTGCCGACGAAATCGTCTGATGTGGTTACGACGACGTCGACCACGAAGATTCCATCTGCTAGCCCCGGCCCGCTAGCACACGCTAGCCGTGGCCTCTTACCTGCTAGTGCTTTAGCAGCCTCCGAACTATCCTATTGCTGTTCACCGGACCTTATGATAACTCAGCTATACAGCTGATGTCTGCTGGACTGTTCCTTTTTACGGTACTACATCCTGTTTATGTTTAGCCTCAGCCCAAACATGGTTAGCTTATTGTTGTTTCGGTTATTTCTAATTGTACTATTTCACTGTAGATCCCCCAGCCCAGCTAAACCTGCCTTAGATAGCTCCTTTGTCCCACCCCCCATACACGCAGAGACCGACTCAATTGATGCCTCTAGTGATACTATCTCTTTCATTGTTACCCAACGCTTAGGTTTACCCCCACTTTACTCATATCCTTCCATATCCTTGTCTGTACATAATGCCCTGAATCTTTTCTACAACACCCGGAAATCTGCCCCCTTTATTCTATGTACCCAACGCACTAGAAGACCAGTTCTTAAAGCCTTTAGCCGTATCCTTATTCTAGTCCTCCTCTGTTCCTCTGGTGATGTAGAGGCTAACCCAGGCCCTGCAGCCCTCAGTATCACTCCTACTCCCCAGGCGCTATCATTTGCTGACTTCTGTAATCGCAAAAGTCTTGGTTTCTTGCACGTAAACATCAGAAGTCTACTTCCTAAGTTTGAGTTATTCACTGCGTTAGCACACTCCACCAACCCTGATGTTCTAGCAGTGTCTGAATCCTGGCTCAGGAAGGCCACCAAAAATTCTGAAATGTCCATCCCCAACTATAACATTTTCCGTCTAGATAGAACTGCAAAAGGGGGTGGAGTTGCAATCTACTGTAGAGATAGCCTGCAGAGCTCTATCATACTATCCAGGTCTGTGCCCAAACAGTTTGAGCTTCTACTTCTAAAAATCCACCTTTCCAGAAATAAGTCTCTCACTGTTGCCGCTTGCTACAGCCCCCCCTCAGCCCCCAGATGTGCCATGGACACCATATGTGAATTGATTGCCCCCCATTTACCCTCAGAGTTCGTACTGCTTGGTGACCTAAATTGGGATATGCTTAATACCCCGGCCATCCTACAATCCAAACTAGATGCCCTCAACCTCACGCAAATTATCAACGAACCTACCAGGTACAACCCTAAATCCGTAAACATGGGTACCCTCATAGATATCATCCTGACTAACATACCCTCTAAATACACCTCAGCTGTCTTCAACCAGGATCTCAGCGATCACTGCCTTATTGCCTGCGTCCGTAACGGGTCCGCGGTCAAACGACCACCCCTCATCACTGTCAAACGCTCCCTAAAACACTTTAGCGAGCAGGCCTTCCTAATTGACCTGGCCCAGGTATCCTGGATGGATATAGATCTCATTCCGTCAGTAGAGGATGCCTGGTTGTTCCTTAAAAGTAATTTCCTCTCAATCTTAAATAAACATGCCCCATTCAAAAAATACAGAACTAAGAACCGATATAGCCCCTGGTTCTCCTCAGACTTGACTGCCCTTGACCAGCACAAAAACATCCTGTGGCGTACTGCATTAGCATCAAATAGCCCCCGCGATATGCAACTTTTCAGGGAATTTAGGAACCAATATACACAAGCAGTCAGGAAAGCAAAGGCAAACTTTTTCAAACAAGAAAAACAGAAATTTGCATCCTGTAGCACTAACTCCAAAAAGTTTTGGGACACTGTAAAGTCCATGGAGAATAAGAGCACTTCCTCCCAGTTGCCCACTGCACTGAGGCTAGGAAACACTATCACCACCGATAAATCTACAATAATCGAGAATTTCAACAAGCATTTTGCTACAGCTGGCCATGCTTTCCATCTGGCTACCACTACCCCGGCCACCAACTCTGCACCCTCCGCTGAAACTTGCCCATGCCCCCCCCGCTTCTCCTTCACACAAATTCAGACAGCTGACGTTTTGAAAGAGCTGCAAAATCTGGACCCCTACAAATCAGCTGGGCTAGACAATCTGGACCCTTTCTTTCTAAAACTAGCCGCCGAAATTGTCGCAACCCCTATTACTAGTCTGTTCAACCTCTCTTTCATAACGTCTGAGATCCCCAGAGATTGGAAAGCTGCCGCGGTCATCCCCCTCTTCAAAGGGGGTGACACTCTAGATCCAAACTGCTACAGACCTTTATCCATCCTGCCCTGCCTTTCGAAAGTATTTGAAAGCCAAGTTAACAAACAGATCACCGACCATTTTGAATACCACCGTACCTTCTCCGCTATGCAATCCGGTTTCCGAGCTGGTCATGGGTGCACTTCAGCCACGCTCAAGGTCCTAAACGATATCATAACCGCGATTGATAATAGACAGTACTGTGCAGCCGTCTTCATCGACCTGGCCAAGGCTTTCGACTCTGTCAACCACCGCATTCTTATTGGCAGACTAAATAGCCTTGGTTTCTCAAATGACTGCCTCGCCTGGTTCACCAACTACTTCTCAGATAGAGTTCAGTGTGTCAAATCGGAGGGCCTGTTGTCTGGACCTATGGCAGTCTCTATGGGGGTGCCACAGGGTTCAATTCTTGGGCCGACACTTTTCTAAGTGTATATCAATGATGTCGCTCTTGCTGCCGGTGACTCTCAGATCCACCTCTAAGCAGACGACACCATTTTGTATACATCTGGCCCTTCATTGGACACTGTGTTAACAAACCTCCAAACGAGCTTCAATGCCATACAACACTCCTTCAGTAGCCTCCAACTGCTCTTAAACACTAGTAAAACTAAATGCATGCTTTTCAATCGAACGCTGCTGGCACCCGCCCACCCGACTAGAATCACCACTCTTGACGGGTCTGACCTAGAGTATGTGGACAACTACAAATACCTAGGTGTCTGGTTAGACTGTAAACTCTCCTTCCAGACTCACATAAAGAATCTCCAATCCAAAGTTAAATCTAGAATCGGCTTCCTATTTCGCAACAAAGCCTCCTTCACTCATGCTGCCAAACATGCCCTCGTAAAACTGACTATCCTACCGATCCTTGACTTCGGCGATGTCATTTACAAAATAGCCTCCAACACTCTACTCAGCAAATTGGATGTAGTCTATCACAGTGCCATCCGTTTTGTCTCCAAAGCCCCATACGCTACCCACCACTGTGACCTGTACGCTCTTGTTGGCTGGTCCTCACTACATGTTCGTCGTCAAACCCACTGGCTCCAGGCCATCTATAAATCACTGCTAGGCAAATCCCCGCCTTATCTTAGCTCATTGGTCACCATAGCAGCACCCACCCGTAGTCTGCGCTCCAGCAGGTATATCTCACTGGTCATTCCCAAAGCCAACACCTCCTTTGGCCGCCATTCCTTCCAGTTCTCTGCTGCCAATGACTGGAACGAATTGCAAAAATCTGAGAAGCTGGAGACTCTTATCTCCCTCACTAACTTTAAGCATCAGTTGTCAGAGCACCTTACCGATCACTGCACCTGTACACAGCCCATCTGAAATTAGCCCACCAAACTACCTCATCCCTATATTGTTATTTATTTTGCTATTTTGCACCCCAGTATCTCTATTTGCACATAATCTCTTGCACATCTAGCATTCCAGTGTTAATACTATTGTAATTATTTTGCACTATAGCCTATTTATTGCCTTACCTCCATAACTTGCTACATTTGCACACACTGTATATATATTTTCTGTTGTATTTTTGACTTTATGTTTTTTACCCCATATGTAACTCTGTGTTGTTTTTATCGCACTGCTTTGCTTTATCTTGGCCAGGTCGCAGTTGTAAATGAGAACTTGTTCTCAACTGGCTTACCTGGTTAAATAAAGGTGAAATAAAAAAAATAAAAAAAATAAAATAAATGAGAATAACATGTGGAATGGTCCATCTCTCCCAGGGTTATAGGGGAGTAATTGGTCATATAGAGAATACAAATGAGAATAACATTTGGAATGGTCCATCTCTCCCAGGGTTATAGGGGTGTTATTGGTCATATAGAGAATACAAATGAGAATAACATGTGGAATGGTCCATCTCTCCCAGGGTTATAGGGGTGTAATTGGTCATATAAGTCAGTATTCCACAGACAGGTGGCATTTAAAATGGAGAAAGACGGATTATCTTCGATAAAGACTACAGATCAAATGTTGACTTAAAGAAACCTTCCAGTCGACATTAATGCCTGATTTACACAAAAGCTTTACAAGTATAAAACAATTGAAGAGGCAGACATGCCTGTTTAGAATTTACAGTGACATTGCCTGGTTAAAATTTACAGACACAATGCCTATTTACAATTCAAAGTGACGTTGCCTTTTTAACATTTACAGAGACATTGCCTGTTTAGAATTTACAGAGACATTGCCTGTCTAGAATTTACAGGGACGTTGCTTTTTAAAATTTACAGAGACATTGCCTGTTAAGAATTTACAGAGACATTGCCTGTCTACAATTTCCAGGGACGTTGCCAGTTTAGAATTTGTTCTAAAAATTTCACAAAAATAAATAACGGAAAAGTGGTGCGTGCATATGTATTCACACCCTTTGCTATGAAGCCCCTAAATAAGATCTGGTGCAACCAATTACCTTCAGAAGTCACATAATTAGTTAAATAAAGTTAACCTGTGTGCAATCTAAATGTCACATGATCTGTCACATGATCTCAGTATATATACACCTGTTCTGAAAGGCCCCAGAGTCTGCAACACCACTAAGCAAGGGGCACTACCAAGCAAGCGGCACCATGAAGACCAAGGAGCTCTCCAAACAGGTCAGGGACAAAGTTGTGGAGAAGTACAGATCAGGGTTGGGTTATAAAAAAATATCTGAAACTTTGAACATCCCACGGAGCACCATTAAATCCATTATTAAAAAATGGAAAAAATATGGCACCACAACAAACCTGCCAAGAGAGGGCCGCCCACCAAAACTCACGGACCAGGCAAGGAGGGCATTAATCAGAGAGGCAACAAAGGGACCAAAGATAACCCTGAAGGAGCTGCAAAGCTCCATAGCGGAGATTAGAGTATCTGTCCATAGGACCACTTTAAGC
The DNA here is from genome assembly GCF_964263955.1 of Coregonus lavaretus. NCBI lineage: Eukaryota > Metazoa > Chordata > Actinopteri > Salmoniformes > Salmonidae > Coregonus > Coregonus lavaretus. Next base: position 21,817 of record NW_028157213.1, on the reverse strand, counting down.
CGTACACTCCACAGAGCTGGGCTTTTTTCCCCCTCATCAATCTACACACAATACCCCATAATGACAAAGCAAAAACAGGTTTTAAGACATTTTAGCAAATTTATAACGAATAAAAAACAGAAATATCACATTTACAAAATAATTCAGACCCTTTACTCAGTACTTTACTGAAGCACATTTGGCAGCAATTACAGTCTTATTGGGTATGACACTACAAGCTTGGCACACCTGTATTTGGGGAGTTTCTCCCATCTTCTCTGCAGATCCTCTCAAGCTCTGTCAGGTTGGATGGGGAGCGTCACTGCACTGCTGGGGAGCGTCACTGCACAGCTATTTTCAGGACTCTCCAGAGATGTTAGATCGGGTTCATGTCCGGGCTCTGGCTGGGCCACTCAAGGACAATCAGAGACTTGTCCCGAAGCCACTCCTGCGTTGTCTTGGCTGTGTTCTTAGGGTCATTGTCCTGTTGGAAGGTGAACCTTCGCACTAGTCTGAGTCCTGAGCGCTAGTCTGAGTCCTGAGCGCTCTGGAGCAGGTTTTCATCAAGGATCTCTCTGTACTTTGCTCCGTTCATCTTTCCCTCGATCCTGACTAGCCCCCCAGAAAAACATCCCCACAGCATGATGCTCCCACCACCATGCTTCACTGTAGGGATGGTGCCAGGTTTCCTCCAGATGTGACGCTTGGCAATCAGGCCAAAGAGTTCAATCTTGGTTTCATCAGACCAGAAAATCTTGTTTCTCATGATCTGAGAGTCCAAGCAGGCTGTCATGTGCCTTTTACTGAGGGTTGGCTTCCATCTGGCCATAAAGGCCTGATTGGTGTAGTGCTGCAGAGATGGTTGTCCTTTTGGAAATGTCTCCCATCTCCACATAGGAACTATGGAGCACTGTCAGAGTGACCATCGGGTTCTTGGTCTCCCTGACCAAGGCCCTTCTCCACCAATTGCTCATTTTGGCCGGGCGGCCAGCTCTAGGAAGAGTCTTGGTAGTTGCAAACTTCTTCCATTTAAGAATGATGGAGGCCACTGTGTTCTTGGGGACCTTCAATGCTGCAGAAATGTTTTGGTACCCTTCCCCAGATCTGTGCCTCGACACAATCCTGTCTCGGAGCTCTACGGACAATTCCTTCGACCTCATGGCTTGGATTTTGCTCTGACATGCACTGTCAGCTGTTGGACCTTATATAGATAGGTGTGTGCCTTTCCAAATCATGGACAATGCAAATAGTCCGGGTAGCCATGATTAGCTGTTCAGGAGTCTTATGGCTTGGTGGTAGAAGCTGTTAAGAAGCCTTTTGGACCTAGACTTGGCGCTCCGGTACCGCTTGCCGTGTGGTAGCAGAGAGAACAGTCTATGACTAGGGTGGCTGGAGTCTTTGACAAATTTTAGGGCCTTCCTCTGACACAGCCTGGTATAGAGGTCCTGGATGGCAGGAAGCTTGGCCCCAGTGATGTACTGGGCCGTACGCACTACCCTCTGTAGTGTCTTGTGGTCGTAGGCCGAGCAGTTGCCATACCAGGTGGTGATGCAACCAGTCAGGATGCTCTCGATGGTGCAGCTGTAGAACTTTTTGAGGATCTGAGGACCCATGACAAATCTTTTCAGTCTCCTGAGGGGGAATAGGCTTTGTCGTGCCCTCTTCACGACTGTCTTGGTGTGTTTGGATCATGATAGTTTGTTGGTGATTTGGACACCAAGGAACTTGAAGCTCTCAACCTGTTCCACTCCAGCCCCGTCGATGAGAATGGGGGCGTGCTCAGTCCTCGTTTTTCCCTGTAGTCCACAATCATACTTATGTAAATAAGGTATTTCTGTTTTTTAATTATAATACATTTGCAAACATATCTAAAAACTTTTTTTTGCTTTTTCATTATGGGGTATTGTATGTAGATCGATGAGGATTGTGTTGCGTGGTCTGTCTTTTGCTCTCTGAATCTCTCTCTCCCCCCCCCCTCTCTCTCTCAAGGCTGCTGTGATGTGATTGTTCAGTCAGTCAGGCTCTATAATAATTTTTCCGATGCCAGCTGAATACACAATAGAGGCAATCAATGTCAGACTCCCTGCCTGGCACACTTCACCGCACACCTGAATACTTCCAATCAATCCCTAATGACACAACCATCATCTTTCATTCATCTATTAAAACAATCTGTTCGTCTTGTTGAAGCATAATTGTCTGTGCCAAAAATCACAAACGTTTGTGAGTGCTTTGTGGCAAATTCATAGCATATAATTTAAAGCAGGTTTGTTAGAGCTGGGATGGAACAAAAGCCTAAAGACACTGTGGCTCTCCAGGACCGGAGTTGACCACTGCTGTCCTGGTTTAACCTTCTAAGATATAATGTGCATCCCTGCATGCTATTCCCTACATAGTGCACTTCTTTTGATCAGAGTGATATAGGCCCTGGTCAAACGTAGTGCACTGTTACATCCATTGTCTGTTTGCCTGAGGCTAATGCCGTGCAGGTGCTTGTACATGCACACACATGCATACACACACACTCACATTCAAACGCACACATCTACACACACACACACTCATGTAAATAGTGCCACACATGCACTGAAACGTATACAGTTGGCCTTGCTGTTTAGAATTTTGTTGACCTTGATGTCTTTTGTTTTTGTTTTCTGTTGTTTTCCTTTGTCTTTCTCATGTTTTTCTTTTTTTCTTTTTGTTGGTTGTTGGTGCATTGAGGGAGATGTATTGAGATGCATTGAGGGAGATGTATTGAGATGCATTGAGGGAGATGTATTGAGATGCATTGAGGGAGATTGCATGTTTTAAAATTCAATAAAAAAAATATATATATATATACACTATCGTTCAAAAGTTTGGGGTCACTTAGAAATGTCCTTGTTTTCGAAAGAAAAGCAATTTTTTTGTCCATTAAAATAACATCAAATTGATCAGAAATACAGTGTAGACATTGTTAATGTTGTAAATGGCTATTGTAGCTGGAAACGGCTGATTTTTTATGGAATATCTACATAGGCGTACAGAGGCCCATTATCAGCAACCGTCAGTCCTGTGTTCCAATGGCACGTTGTGTTTGAGTTTATCAATTTAAAAGCCTAATTGATCATTAGAAAACCCTTTTGCAATTATGTTAGCACAGCTGAAAACTGTTGTGCTGATTAAAGAAGCAATACAACTGGCCTTCTTGAGATTAATTGAGTATCTGGAGCATCAGTAATTGTGGGATCGATTACATGACTCAAATGTCCAGAAACAAAGAACTTTCTTCTGAAACTCGTCAGTCTATTCTTGTTCTGAGAAATGAAGGCTATTCCATGCGAGAAATTGCCAAGAAACTGAAGATCTCGTACAACGCTGTGTACTACTCCCTTCACAGAACAGCACAAACTGGCTCTAACCAGAATAGAAAGAGGAGTGGGAGGCCCCGGTGCACAACTGAGCTAGAGGACAAATACATTAGAGTGTCTAGTTTGAGAAACAGGCGCCTCATAGGTCCTCAACTGGCAGCTTCATTAGATAGTACCCGCGAAACACCAGTCTCAACGTCAACAATGAAGAGGCGACTCCAGGATGCTGACCTTCTAGGCAGAGTTGCAAAGAAAAAGCCATATCTCAGACTGGCCAATAAAAATAAAAGATTAAGATGGGCAGTCTGAGATATGGCTTTACAATCAATGTCTCACTTTAATGGTGATGCGCCCTACATGCATCCTCTATACATGCAGTATGACCTTCTGGAATAACAAGTGTAATTTCAATAGACATCCAATCACACTTCATCTAAATGGTAAGAAGACAGGGTTGAATCAATAGAGATTATATGTATATGGAGATGGGTCACAGTAACACATCATACACACAACCACACACGCACATTTACATTTAAGTCATTTAGCAGACGCTCTTATCCAGAGCGACTTACATCAGCAATTAGGGTTAAGTGCCTTGCTTAAGGGCACATCGACAGATTTTTCACCTAGTCGGCTCGGGGATTAGAACCAGCGACCTTTCGGTTACTGGCACAACGCTCTTACCCACTAAGCTACCTGCCGCCCTACACACACACACACACACACACACACACACACAAGCTCACAAACACACACACACACACGGAAGAAGAAATCAATCAGGACAGTGAAGGGGAAGATGACTCAACCTTTCTTCATAGAAAAGAGATTTGAACAATATTTGCAATAGTGAGCTTATCGCACTATATTCCATATGGCATTGGTTCTGTCCCAAATGACACCCTATTCCCTTTATAGTGTACTACTTTTGAATAGGGCACATTAGGCTCTGGTCAAAAGTAGTGCACTATATAAGGAATAGGGTGCCATTTGGGATATCATCTCTGTGTTAGAAGGAAGTTGATAAGTGAACATATCAGGTGATTTAGTATTAATACAGCTGAGTATCAGAGTTTAGGAGAGAGACAATAATAATCTCACTTACATCAAATAAGATCAGATGAAATATATCCCCCTCTCTCACACCCCATACCCCAGATACCATGCAGAAGCCCAGTCTACACACACAAGTGTGGGTGAACACACACACACACATGCACACACACACAATCACACACACACACACAGCAGTCTTGGCTTTGTCAATGAGAGGACAGATGTTGTGAATCAGGACAATCCAGCACAACCTCTCTTTTGGCTTCTCTTCCTCTTTCTTCCTCTTTCTCTCTCTGTTACCCTCTTTCCTTCTCTTCCTCTCTCTAGGGCACTTCTCCAAAAAAGAAGTTTCAGATAGTTTCTCAAACTGTTAAGTACTTGGGGCATGACATTACTCCAAATGGCAGACAACTGGGCCTAGAGAGAGTGCAAGCCATTCTCTCTGTCCCACAGCCTGTTACCAAACAACACATGATGTCATTGACCGGTACTGTAGGGCGTGTAGGGCTGCAAGTCCAGACTCTCTCAGATCTTATCTACGGCCACAAGATGGCGGCGAATGACACGATAAAAATGGACCCCTGAGGGACTGACTGCATTGACAAAATTGAAACAGCTCATGACCACTTCCTCATGTTTGGGGTTACCAGACCACTCTAAACCCTTTAATCTCTTTGTGTGTGAGAAAAATGTTTTAATGTCTTCTGTTTTGACTCAGGACCATGAAGGGAAGCAGAGACCAGTAGCTCCTGGACAGCGTGGCACGGGGTCTGGTGTGTTGTCTGAGGGCGGTCGCTGCGGCTACCGAGGCTGCATGACATTGTGGCTATGTGCCAACTGACTGTGCATGTGACCCATGCTGTTCGTGCTCTCATTTCACAGGCAAGAACAGCCCACCTGACTCCAGCACGACTGTTCCATTATCAAAATGTGCTATTGACCATTTCTCATGTAACACTGAAAAGGTGTACAGTACTGAATCCAGCAACGCTGTTGCCTACCGAGGAAGACGGAGAGCCACACGATTGCACAGTTCTGGTGGAGCTGGTATCGAAACCAAGGTCAGATTTAACTGATGTTCCGCTTCAAAATGCTGATTTGGAAATATTTGTTGATGGCTTTGCTCAGAGGTCTGAGAAAGGGTAACCAGTGGTTGCGTATGCAGTTACAACTGCAGCAACCACTCTCGAGAGTGCTAAATTGCCACCACACCTCTCTGCCCAAGCGGCAGAACTATCAGCTCTCACAAGAGCCTGCATATTAGCTAAAGGCCAGTCAGTAACTATCTACACTGACAGTAGGTATGCCTTTGTGGTGTTGCATGATTGTGGAATACTGTGTAAACAGCATGGCCTTCCTGACCTCCTCTGGTAAGAGCATTGCACATTCAAAACTCGTTAATAATAAATAATAATTTGGCAGCCAAAGCAGCAGCTGTGTCGGATGACGCACTAGTGCTGCAAATGGTCTCACTTCCTGTTCAGAACCTCTTCTCCCCCAATGACATTTCCGACTTACATGGCTCTGTAGGTCCTGTTGAACTGAGGCTGTGTAAATATAACCTGGTGCAGAAACTATGGTTGGGCCCAGCTGGGCTGTCAACCTTACCACGTTCATATTTCCCCTACCTTGCAAAATTGGCACATGGCCAGGATCATGTGTCGAAAGGGGGAGTGGTTGATTTTGTTTAAAAAAATGTGGTTTGCACCTGGGTTCTCTATATATGCTGAACAATTTTGTGCAAAATGTGTGATTTGCATGAACAATAATGCAGGGAGAGGGATCTCTATGCCTGTTTCAGCTCACCCGACCCCAGAGGGTCCATTTGAGCATGTGATGATGGACTTTATTGAACTCAACCCATGAAGGTTACAAACATCACCACTTTATTTTAAGAATGTCAAATGTCAGAACAATAGTAGAGATAATGATTTATTTCAGCTTTTCTTTCTTTCATCATATTCCCAGTGGGTCAGAAGTTTACATATACTCAATTTGTATTTGGTAGCATTGCCTTTAAATTGTTTAACTTGGGTCAAACGTTTTGGGTAGCCTTCCACAAGCTTCCCACAATAAGTTGGGTGAATTTTGGCCCATTCCTCCTGACAGAGCTGGTGTAACTGAGTCAGGTTTGTAGGCCTCCTTGCTCGCACACGCTTTTTCAGTTCTGCCCACACATTTTCTATAGGATTGAGGTCAGGGCTTTGTGATGGCCACTCCAATACCTTGACTTTGTTGTCTTTAAGCCATTTTGCCACAACTTTGGAAGTATGCTTGGGGTCATTGTCCATTTGGAAGATCCATTTGCGACCAAGCTTTAACTTCCTGGTGCACTTCACAAAATAGATGATGATGGAAAATTATGTGGATATATTGAAGCAACATCTCAAGACATCAGTCTTGAGATGTTGCTTCAATATATCCACATAATTTTCCATCATCATCTATTTTGTGAAGTTCACCAGTCCCTCCTGCAGCAAAGCACCCACACAGCATGATGCTACCACCCCCGTGCTTCACGGTTGGGATGGTGTTCTTCGGCTTGCAAGTGCCCCCTTTTTCCTCCAAACATAATGATGATTATTATGGCCAAACAGGTCTATTTATGTTTCATCAGACCAGAGAGCATTTCTCCAAAAAGTACTATCTTTGTCCCCATGTGCAGTTGCAAACCGTAGTCTGACTTTTTTATGGCGGTTTTGGAGCAGTGGCTTCTTCGTTGTTGAGCGGTATGATGGCTGCGTGGTCCCATGGTGTTCATACTTGTGTACTATTGTTTGTACAGATGAACGTGGTACGTTCAGGCATTTGGAAATTGCGCCCAAGGATGAACCAGACTTGTGGAGGTCTACAATTTCTTTTCTGAGGTCATGGCTGATTTCTTTGGATTTTCTCATGATGTCAAGCAAAGAGGCACTGAGTTTGAAGGTAGGCCTTGAAATACATCCACAGGTACACCTCCAATTGACTCAAATGATGTCCATTAGCCTATCAGAAGCTTCTAAAGCCATGACATCATTTTCTGGAATTTTCCAAGCTCTTTAAAGGGACAGTCAACTTAGTGTATGTAAACTTCTGACCCACTGGAATTGTGATACAGTGAATTATAAGTGAAATAATCTGTCTGTAAACAATTGTTGGAAAAATGACTTGTGTCATGCACAAAGTAGATGTCCTAACCGACTTGCCAAAACTATAGTTTGTTAACAAGAAATGTGTGGAGTGGTTGATAAACGAGTTTTAATGACTCCGACCTAAGTGTATGTAAACTTCCGACTTCAACTGTACTTAGGAACATCTGTATGTGCTAAGCAAATAGGGAGTAACCAGTGTGTAACATCACAGCTTGCTGCTTTAAAATCAACATGACAAACCCTGACCACAGCAATATGATTACAGTTGGGATGGCGCTGGAAAATATTGGGTATGCGGGGAAGATGCTTACACTTTCATTCCTCGTGATTATGCCGGTTGTTGTCATCTCTTCCACTCTCTCTCTCCCCAGCTGATCTAGGCCTGTGGTCAAGGACATGGGATAGAGATAAACTTGAGGAACAGATATACCTGTATTGTTTCAATTTCTCTTTGCTTCTGAGTACCCAGGTCACACGGCATAAAACAAAGAGCCTCTGAGAAGTGACCACAGTTCTTCAGCTCATCCTGTTCTTTTACTATCTTCCAGGGCACAGCTGTGGGGAGATAGAAGAGAACGGAGGCTAGCTTGGTAGAGGAAGGAGTAAAAGGAACTGCCGTTATCACTTGTTTGTGTGCTATAACATCACACACCCGATACACCTGGCCACAAGAAGAAAACAAGATAGCTTATGATGCCCTGATCTGCCAGGGAGGGGTGGAACCAACCATGACTAAGCAGTTTTGTGTTTCTATATAAACCCCTTGAGTTTCTGCATTATTTGGGCTCTCACTCCATTAACTTTGTGTGTCGTGTGACCAGCTCCCTTATTGCAATGCATTTTTAATAAAAGTAATACCTTGATTGATTATTGATTTTGCCTCTCCTCATTATTGATAAAAGGTAGAATGTCCACCACACAGAACCAACCCTACCTCTGGAACACAGAACCCACATGATAGAACCCAACCCACAGAACCTACATTATTCTCCTACTAATCTCACTGCAACCCCCCTCCAGGTCTCTGATCACTACTTTGTTTCCTTTTCTGTCTCCCTTTCCTCCAACCCTAGCCACTCAGCCCCTGCCCAGATGTTAATGCGCCATCGCAATCTTCGCTCTCTCTCTCCCACTACTCTCCCCTCTTCTATCCTATCATCTCTCCCTTCTGCTAAATCATTCTCCTTTCTGTCTCGTGATTCTGCCTCCTAAACCCTACTCTCCTCCCTTTTCTCATCCTATGACTTGCACTGTCCCCTTTTCCTTCCGGCCGGCTTTGCCCTCCCCTCCTGCTCCGTGGCTCAGTGATTCATTGCGGGCTTACAGAACAAGGCTGCGGGCAGCTGAGCAAAAATGGAGGAAAACTAAACTTCCGGAGGACCTATCATCCTTTCACTCCCTTCTCTCTAAATTATCTTCCTCTGTATCAGATGCTAAAGCCACTTTCTATCACTCTAAATGTGAAGCTTCTGCCTCTAACCCTAGGAAACACTTTTTCCACCTTTTCCTCCCTACTTAGTTCTCTACCCCCTCCCCCTCCCTCCTCCCCCTCCCTCTCTGAGGGCTACTTTGTCAACCACTTTGAAAAGAAGGTTGACGACATCCGCTCCTCATTCAGCCCGCCTGGTGTTCAACCTTCCCAAGTTCTCCCATGTCATCCCGCTCCTCCACACACTCCAATGGCTCCCAGTCGAAACTCACATCCACTACAAGACCATGGTGCTTGCCTACGGAGCAGCTAGAGGAACTGCCCCTCCCTACTTTCAGGCTATGCTGAAACCCTACACCCCAACCCGAGCACTCCGTTCTGCCACCTCTGGTCTCTTGGCCCTCCCACCCCTACGGGAGAGCAGCTTCCGCTCAGCCCAGACCAAGCTCTTCTCTGTTCTGGCACCCCAATGGTGGAACCAGCTTCCCCCTGAAGCTAGGACAGCAGAGTCCCTGCCCATCTTCAGAAAACATCTGAAACCCTACCTCTTCAAGAGTATCTTAAATAATCCCACAGCATCCCCCCCTCGCAACCCCTCCTCACGCCGACCCCATCTCACGCCCGTTGTCCCACCTAGGTATCTTAAGACGAATGCACTAACTGTAAGTCTCTCTGGATAAGAGCGTCTACTAAATGACTAAAATGTAAAATGTAAATGTACCCTCAACTGCTTCTGGAATACAGAACCCGCTTCACAATCTGGCCTCTGGTGTACAAAACTAATTTAACAATCATGAGCTTCGGCCTCTCAGAAGGACCACAAGACTGCTTCGGCCTCTCAGAAGGACCACAGGACTACACACAAAAAGCTTTTCAACTCCACATAACTTCATGTCCAAACCTCACAAGACAATGGAACAACACAAGCCTATTTGAACATGCTGACTAAGAATCACAAATCAAGCCAGTTCTAAATAAGGGCACTGAAATGTCTCATACCCGAATAGTTTGAAGTTTGATAGCTTAACATACTCAGAGACTGTAAAGTGAAGTTGAAAGTAACAGGATAGTTACTCAAACATCCCTAAGCTTACTGCCACCATCTAGTGGTAAAATATAAGCGATGCAGGTGCTCCATCTCCCATCTTCCGGCAGCAGTCTTGGGGATGCTTATGTCAGAGATGGAAGAAAAAGAGAGACATTTCATAGGTTTATTTTTTCTGGAACATATATAATCAATTAACTAAGTAGACCAGACCCAGCTGCTATCGCATTGCCTATGGGAGAACCACCCTTTAAGTGGACCTGAACTGTGACACATTTTTTAAATGGTAAACTTCCTTTTTTGGATATCTTAATTTATCCACCATCTTTGGTGTGACAACACCTTTCTATCACATGATCTGGAGCCACGTTGGCATAAAATACACACAAACACAGGTCTGTAGTTTTATTAGCCCTTAAGGGGAAGTGGAATTAGATGATGTGGTCTGGGTCTCTTCTGCATTTTTAACACAGCAGTTACTTGCTGACAGACAGGGATTAGACTGACAGGGACGGAGCTAATAGTTTCACTGTTGCACATGTTTATCCCCAAGACTTTCACTCCTACTCTAATGTTCACTCTCAAACATACAGTGAGCACCATAATTCATTGTACAGTGACCATTTTATTGTTATTTTGGTTCTGTACTCTAGCACTTTGAGTTTGAAAGGATACAATGACAATGAGGGTGAAGTGCAGACTGTCAGCTTTAATTTGAGGGTATTTACATACATATTGGATGAACCGTTTAGAAATTATAGAAGCTTTTGTACATGGTCCCCCACATTTTCGGGCATCAAAAAACATTGACAGTTTAACATAATGCAGAATAAAGTAATCATTGTTAATATTTGGTCGCATATCCTTTGCATGCAATGACTGCTTGAAATCTGTCTTCCCTGGTGATGCTCAGCCAGGCCTGTACTGCAGCCATCTTCAGTTCCTGCTTGTTTCGGGGACTTATTGCCTTCAGTCTCCTCTTCAGCATGTAAAATGCATGTTCAATTGGATTCAGATCTGTTGATTGACTCGGCCAGTCAAGGATTTTCCACTTTTTGGCCATCAAAAACCCCTTCGTTGCTCTAACAGTATGTTTAGGGTCATTGTCTTGTTGCATGATGAAGTGCCGTCCAATGAGTTTGGAGGCATTTGGTTTTATCTGAGCAGATAAAATATTTCTGTAGACTTCAGAATTCATTGTTCTACTTCTGTCTGCAGTCACATCATCGATGAAGACAAGTGAGCCTGTTCCACTGGCAGCCATACAGGCCCAAGCCATAACACCCCCTCCACCATGTTTCACGGATGAGGTGGTATGCTTTGGATCATGGGCATTTCTTTTTTTTCTCCACACTTTCCTCTTTCCATCACTCTGGTACATGTTAATCTTTGTCTCATCTGTCAACAATACTTTTTTCCAGAACTCTTGGGGCTCTTTTAGGTGCTTTTTAGCAAACTGTAATCTCACCTTTCTGTTCTTCAGGCTTATCAGTGGTTTGCATCTTGTAGTGTACCCTCTGTAGTCCTGCTGGTGTAGTCTTCTACGTATGGTAGACTTTGACACATCTACACCTGCATCCAGGAGAGTGTTTTTGATCTGTTGGGCTGTTGTCAGGGGGGTTTTCTTCACCATAGAGAGTATTCTCCGGTCATCCACTACAGTGGTCTTCCTCGGTCTACCGGGCCTTTTGACATAATTGAGTTCACCGGTTGTTTTTTTCTTGTTAATGATGAACCAAACTGTTAACTTGGGCATGGCCAGGGTTTTTGCAATGTTCCTGATTGATTGATTTTATGATGGCCAGCTTCATTTGCATCGACACTGCTGTCTTCCTCATGTTGTCACACCCCAACAACAACCTCCAAAGGCAATAGCAATGTCTAGAATCAATACTATTCATCAACAGCTCTCCTGCATTCACTAACGACACAAATGAATACACCTGCCTAACGACACACATCTGTGATGCCAATTGAACAAATACTTGTAGTACCTTAAATGGGGGGACCATGTACAAAAGGTGCTGTCATTTCTAAACGGTTCATCCGATATGTATGAAAATACCCTCAAATTAAAGCTGACAGTCTGCACTTCACTGTATCCTTTCAAACTCAACGTGCTAGAGTACAGAACCAAAATAACAAAAAAATGTTCACTGTCCAATGAATTATGGTGCTCGCTGTATGTGCTTTGTTTGTGACACACACTTACCTGTTCTTTGTCTTCTTAATCATCTTAATCACACACATGCTCTTCCCTGTGCTGATCTTTGTCATAGAATTACACCATTATGTTAATCACATTACTTTTATATTAGAATGTTTTCCTATATCAGTACATTCACACTGTCTGTTCTTCTGATAGGTGACATAATAGGGTTTTTAGAACTCTCCTGTGTCTGTGTGGACCTGAGATGAGCCTCTGAGATTTAAACGCTGACAGTTGATTTGCGATGACTTGGTGATAAGACAACATTCCATTCCATGATTAGTGTCTGTGTGCCTGTGCCAGGGAGACCCAATCTCCAGTGTATTTATCCTATATGGAAGATGAACACTGGACTTAATCATTTGAGGGAATGACTTAGTGTTCTAGGTAATATTTGTATTTCTGTATAAACATGCAGTAAATGAACTAGAAACAGATATTTGGCTCCATGTAAATCATGATGTCTGTTGCATGAGAGCACAATGTACGTTTTGACCCATTCCACACTTCTGCTGTTTGTCATGTATTCAGAAGGATGTGTCTTTGCTATAAAGAGCTGTAATCTCAGTTCTGCTCTTCTGAGTTCTCAGTGATCACCTCCAAGGTGGTTACTGACTAACTCCATTGCTGCAGTAATTAATCGATAATAAAATTCAATTGTTTTGAGGAAATCTAAAAGTCTCTCCTTCGATTAGAATAATTACCACGACATCTTATAGTTGTCTGGTCATTCAGAATCATCATGTATAGACGTAGAGTGATACTGATAACCAGCCCATTATCACCAGTCATGTTGATGTGGTTCTGTGCTGGTATCTAAGTAGATGCTAGCCTCGTGAGCCATCCTGAATGCTACTAGTGTACCATTCATGTAAGCTCGTGAGGTCAGGGTGGCTGGCGAGGTAGATAGATACAGCCATGTTTTCTCTGGCCTGTAAAAACGACCCTTTGACACATTTTTGTCTTCAGATTGTGTTGGGTTCTGATTTCAAACATGAGCCTGTGTGTTCTTTAGATGTACTTCACGACCAAAAGTATGTGGACACATGCTCGTCGAACATCTCATTCCAAATCCCCCTTTGCTGCTATAACAGCCTCCACTCTTCTGGGAAGACTTTCCACTGGATGTTGGAACATTGCTGTGGGGACTTGCTTCCATTCAGCCACATGAGCATTGGTGAGGTTGGGAACTGATGTTGGGCGATTAGGCCTGGCTCGCAAGTCAGCGTTCCAATTCATACCAAAGGTGTTCAATGGGGTTGAGGTCAGGGCTCTGTGCAGGCCAGTCAAGTTCTTCCACACTGATCTTGACAAACCATTTCTGTATGGAACTCGCTTTGTGCACAGGGGCGTTGTCATGCTGAAACAGGAAAGGGCCTTCCCCAAACTGTTGCCACAAAGTTGGAAGCACAGAATCGTCTAGAATGTAATTGTATGCTGTAGCGTTATGATTTCCCTTAACTGGAACTAAGGGGCCTAGCCTGAACCATGAAAAACAGCCGCAGACCATTATTCCTCCTCCACCAAAGTTAACAGTGAGCACTATGCACTCAGGCAGGTAGCATTCTCCTGGCATCTGCCAAACCCAGAGTCATCCGTCGGACTGCCAGATGGTGAAGCGTGATTCATCACTCCAGAGAACACGCTTCCACTGCTCCAGAGTCAAATGGCGGCAAGCTTTACACCACTCCAGTCAACGCTTGGCATTGTGCATGGTGTTCTTAGGCTTGTGTGCGACTAATCGGCCATGGAAACCCATTTCATGAAGCTCCCGGCTAACAGTTCTTGTTCTGACGCTGCTTCCAGAGGCAGTTTGGAACTCTCCCTCTCTCCCTCTCTCCCTCTCTCCCTCTCTTCCTCTCTTCCTCTCTCCAGCTCTCCATCTCTCCCTCCCTCCATCACTCCCTCTCTCCATCTCTCCCTCTCTCCCTCTTTCCCTCTCTCCCACTCTCCCTCTCTCCATCTCTCCCTCTCTCCCTCTCTCCATCTCTCCCTCTCTCCCTCTCTTCCTCTCTCCCTCTCTCCTTCTCTCCCTCTCTCCCTCTATCCCTCTCTCCCTCTCTCCCTCTCTCCCTCTCTCCATCTCTACCTCTCTCCCTCTCTCCCTCTCTCCATCTCTCCCTCTCTCCCTCTCTCCATCTATCCATCTCTCCATCTCTCCCTCTCTCCATCTCTCCCTCTCTCCCTCTCTCCATCTCTCCCTCTCTCCTCTCTCCATCTCTCCCTCTCTCCCTCTCTCCATCTCTCCCTCTCTCCATCTCTCCCTCTCTCCCTCTCTCCATCTCTCCCTCTCTCCCTCTCTCCCTCTCTCCATCTCTCCCTCTCTCCATCTCTCCCTCTCTCCTCTCTCCATCTCTCCCTCTCTCCCTCTCTCCATCTCTCCCTCTCTCCATCTCTCCATCTCTCCCTCTCTCCCTCTCTCCATCTCTCCCTCTCTCCATCTCTCCATCTCTCCCTTTCTCCCTCTCTCCCTCTCTCATCTCTCCATCTCTCCCTCTCTCCTCTCTCCATCTCTCCATCTTTCCCTCTCTCCCTCTCTCCATCTCTCCCTCTCTCCATCTCTCCCTCTCTCCATCTCTCCCTCTCTTCCTCTCTCCCTCTCTCCCTCTCTCACTCTCTCCCCCTCTCTCTCCATATCCCCTCTCTCCATCTCTCCAGCTCTCCCTCTCTCCATCTCTCACTCTCTCCATCTCTCCCTCTCTCCCTCTCTCCCTCTCTCCCTCTCTCCATCTCTCCCTCTCTCCATCACTCCCTCTCTCCCTCTCTCCATCTCTCCCTCTCTCTTCTCTCCATCTCTCCCTATCTCCCTCTCTCCATCTCTCCCTCTCTCCATCTCTCCATCTCTCCCTCTCTCCATCTCTCCCTCTCTCCATCTCTCCCTCTCTCCATCTCTCCCTCTCTCCCTCTCTCCATCTCTCCCTCTCTCCATCTCTCCCTCTCTCCATCTCTCCCTCTCTCCCTCTCTCCATCTATCCCTCTCTCCATCTCTCCCTCTCTCAATCTCTCCCTCTCTCCCTCTCTCCATCTCTCCCTCTCTCCTCTCTCCATCTCTCCCTCTCTCTCTCTCCATCTCTCCATCTCTCCCTCTCTCCATCTCTCCCTCTCTCCATGTCTCCCCCTCTCCCTCTCTCCCTCTCTCCATCTCTCCCTCTCTCCATCTCTCTCTCTCTCCATCTCTCCATCTCTCCCTCTCTCCATCTCTCCCTCTCTCCATGTCTCCCCCTCTCCCTCTCTCCCTCTCTCCATCTCTCCCTCTCTCCATCTCTCCCTCTCTCCCTCTCTCCCTCTCTCCCTCTCTCCCTCTCTCATCTCACCATCTCTCCCTCTCTCCTCTCTCCATCTCTCCATCTTTCCCTCTCTCCCTCTCTCCATCTCTCCCTCTCTCCATTTCTCCCTCTCTTCCTCTCTCCCTCTCTCTCTCTCTCTCTCACTCTCTCCCTCTCTCTCCATATCCTTTCTCTCTCCCTCTCTCCCTCTCTCCCTCTCTCCCTCTCTTCCTCTCTCCCTCTCTCCCTCTCCCCATCTCTCCCTCTCTCCCACTATCCCTCTCTCCATATCTCCCTCTCTCCATCTCTCCCTCTCTCCCTCTCTTCCTCTCTCCCTCTCTCCTTCTCTCCCTCTCTACCTCTATCCATCTCTCCCTCTCTCCCTCTCTCCATCTCTCCCTCTCTCCATCTCTCCCTCTCTCCATCTCTCCCTCTCTCCCTCTCTCCATCTCTCCCTCTCTCCATCTCTCCCTCTCTCCATCTCTCCCCCTCTCCCTCTCTCCATCTCTCCCTCTCTCCATCTCTCCCTCTCACCATCTCTCCCTCTCTACCTCTCTCCATCTCTCCCTCTCTCCCTCTCTCCATCTCTCCCTCTCTCCCTCTCTCCATCTCTCCCTCTCTCCATCTCTCCCTCTCTCCCTCTCTCCATCTCCCTCTCTCCATCTCTCCACTCTCCCTCTCTCCCTCTCATCTCCCGCTCTACCTCTCCATCTCTCCCTCTCTCCATCTCTCCCTCTCTCCATCTCTCCCTCTCTCCATCTCTCCCTCTCTCCATCTCTCCCTCTCTCCCTCTCTCCTGTCTCCATCTCTCCCTCTCTCCATCTCTCTCTCTATTCTCTCCATCTCTCCCTCTCTCCCTCTCTCCATCTCTCCCTCTCTCCCTCTCTCCCTCTCTCCATCTCTCCCTCTCTCCATCTCTCCCTCTCTACCTCTCTCCATCTCTCCCTCTCTCCCTCTCTCCATCTCTCCCTCTCTCCATCTCTCCCTCTCCCTCTCTCCCTCTATCCCTCTCTCCTGTCTCCATCACTCCCTCTCTCCCTCTCTCCATCTCTCCTCTCTCCCTCTCTCCTGTCTCCATCTCTCCCTCTCTCCCTCTCTCCATCTCTCTCTCTCTTCTCTCCATCTCTCCATCTCTCCCTCTCTCCCTCTCTCCATCTCTCCCTCTCTCCCTCTCTCCCTCTCTCCAATTCTCCCTCTCTCCATCTTTCCCTCTGTCCTTCTCTCCATCTCTCCCTCTCTCCATCTCTCCCTCTCTCCCTCTCTCCCTCTCTACATCTCTCCCTCTCTCCATCTCTCCCTCTCTCCTGTCTCCATCTCTCTCTCTCTCCCTCTCTCCATCTCTCCCTCTCTCCCTCTCTCCTGTCTCCATCTCTCCATCTCTCCCTCTCTCCCTCTCTCCATCTCTCCCTCTCTCCTCTCTCCATCTCTCCCTCTCTCCCTCTCTTCCTCTCTCCCTCTCTCCCTCTCTCCATCTCTCCCTCTATCCCACTCTCCCTCTCTCCATCACTCCCTATCTCCATCTCTCCCTCTCTCCATCTCTCCCTCTCTCCATCTCTCCCTCTCTCCCCCTCTCCATCCCTCCCTCTCTCCTCTCTCCATCTCTCCCTCTCTCCCTCTCTCCATCTCTCCCTCTCTCCCTCTCTCCTGTCTCCATCTCTCCCTCTCTCCCTCTCTCCATCTCTCCCTCTCTCCCTCTCTCCCTCTCTCCTGTCTCCATCTCTCCCTCTCTCCATCTCTCCCTCTCTCCCTCTCTCCTGTCTCCATCTCTCCCTCTCTCCCTCTCTCCATCTCTCCATCTCTCCCTCTCTCCCTCTCTCCTGTCTCCATCTCTCCATCTCTCCCTCTCTCCATCTCTCCCTCTCTCCCTCTCTCCATCTCTCCCTCTCTCCCTCTCTCCATCTCTCCCTCTCTCCATCTCTCCCTCTCTCCCTCTCTCCTGTCTCCATCTCTCCCTCTCTCCTGTCTCCATCTCTCCCTCTCCCTCTCTCATGTCTCCCTCTCTCCCTCTCTCCATCTCTCCCTCTCTCCATCTCTCCATCTCTCCCTCTCTCCTCTCTCCATCTCTCCCTCTCTCCCTCTCTTCCTCTCTCCCTCTCTCCCTCTCTCCTGTCTCCATCTCTCCATCTCTCCCTCTCTCCCTCTCTCCATCTCTCCCTCTCTCCTCTCTCCATCTCTCCCTCTCTCCCTCTCTTCCTCTCTCCCTCTCTCCCTCTCTCCATCTCTCCCTCTCTCCCACTCTCCCTCTCTCCATCTCTCCCTATCTCCATCTCTCCCTCTCTCCATCTCTCCCTCTCTCCATCTCTCCCTCTCTCCCCCTCTCCATCCCTCCCTCTCTCCTCTCTCCATCTCTCCCTCTCTCCCTCTCTCCATCTCTCCCTCTCTCCCTCTCTCCTGTCTCCATCTCTCCCTCTCTCCCTCTCTCCATCTCTCCCTCTCTCCTCTCTCCCTCTCTCCTGTCTCCATCTCTCCCTCTCTCCATCTCTCCCTCTCTCCCTCTCTCCTGTCTCCATCTCTCCCTCTCTCCCTCTCTCCATCTCTCCATCTCTCCCTCTCTCCCTCTCTCCTGTCTCCATCTCTCCATCTCTCCCTCTCTCCATCTCTCCCTCTCTCCCTCTCTCCCTCTCTCCCTCTCTCCATCTCTCCCTCTCTCCCTCTCTCCATCTCTCCCTCTCTCCATCTCTCCCTCTCTCCTGTCTCCATCTCTCCCTCCCTCCCTCTCTCATGTCTCCCTCTCTCCCTCTCTCCATCTCTCCCTCTCTCCATCTCTCCATCTCTCCCTCTCTCCATCTCTCCCTCTCTCCCCCTCTCCATCTCTCCCTCTCTCCTCTCTCCATCTCTCCCTCTCTCCTCTCTCCATCTCTCCCTCTCTCCATCTCTCCCTCTCTCCCTCTCTCCTGTCTCCATCTCTCCCTCTCTCCCTCTCTCCATCTCTCCCTCTCTCCATCTCTCCCTCTCTCCCTCTCTCCCTCTCTCCTGTCTCCATCTATCCATCTCTCCCTCTCTCCATCTCTCCTCTCTCCATCTCTCCCTCTCTCCCTCTCTCCATCTCTCCCTCTCTCCCTCTCTCCCTCTCTCCCTCTCTCATTACTCCCTCTCTCCTCTCTCCATCTCTCCCTCTCTCCCTCTCTCCATCTCTCCCTCTCTTCATCTCTCCCTCTCTCCCTCTCTCCATCTCTCCCTCTCTCCATCTCTCCCTCTCTCCATCTCTCCCTCTCTCCCTCTCTCCCTCTCTCCTTCTCCATCTCTCCTCTCTCCATCTCTCCATCTCTCCCTCTCTCCCTCTCTCCTGTCTACATCTCTCCATCTCTCCCTCTTTCCATCTCTCCCTCTCTCCTCTCTCCATCTCTCCCTCTCTCCCTCTCTCCATCTCTCCCTCTCTCCATCTCTCCCTCTCTCCCTCTCTCCCTCTCTCCATCTCTCCCTCTCTCCCTCTCTCCTGTCTCCCTCTCTCCCTCTCTCCCTCTCTCATGTCTCCATCTCTCCCTCTTTCCATCTCTCCCTCTCTCCATCTCTCCCTCTCTCCCTCTCTCCTGTCTCCATCTCTCCATCTCTCCCTCTCTCCATCTCTCCATCTCTCCCTCTCTCCATCTCTCCCTCTCTCCCTCTCTTCATCTCTCCCTCTCTCCTCTCTCCATCTCTCCCTCTCTCCCTCTCTCCATCTCTCCATCTCTCCCTCTGTCCCTCTCTCCATCTCTCCCTCTCTCCATCTCCCCCTCTCTCCCTCTCTCCTGTCTCCATCTCTCCCTCTCTCCCTCTCTCCATCTCTCCCTCTCTCCATCTTTCCCTCTCTCCCTCTCTCCTGTCTTCATCTCTCCATCTCTCCCTCTCTCCCTCTCCATCTCTCCCTCTCTCCTCTCTCCATCTCTCCATCTCTCCCTCTCTCCCTCTCTCCATCTCTCCCTCTCTCCCTCTCTCCCTCTCTCATCTCTCCCTCTCTCCTCTCTCCATTTCTCCCTCTCTCCATCTCTCCATCTCTCCCTCTCTCCATCTCTCCCTCTCTCCCTCTCTCCATCTCTCCCTCTCTCCATCTCTCCCTCTCTCCCTCTCTCCCTCTCTACATCTCTCCCTCTCTCCATCTCTCCCTCTCTCCTGTCTCCATCTCTCTCTCTCTCCCTCTCTCCATCTCTCCCTCTCTCCCTCTCTCCTGTCTCCATCTCTCCATCTCTCCCTCTCTCCCTCTCTCCATCTCTCCCTCTCTCCTCTCTCCATCTCTCCCTCTCTCCCTCTCTTCCTCTCTCCCTCTCCCTCTCTCCATCTCTCCCTCTCTCCCACTCTCCCTCTCTCCATCTCTCCCTATCTCCATCTCTCCCTCTCTCCATCTCTCCCTCTCTCCATCTCTCCCTCTCTCCCCCTCTCCATCCCTCCCTCTCTCCTCTCTCCATCTCTCCCTCTCTCCCTCTCTCCATCTCTCCCTCTCTCCCTCTCTCCTGTCTCCATCTCTCCCTCTCTCCCTCTCTCCATCTCTCCCTCTCTCCCTCTCTCCCTCTCTCCTGTCTCCATCTCTCCCTCTCTCCATCTCTCCCTCTCTCCCTCTCTCCTGTCTCCATCTCTCCCTCTCTCCCTCTCTCCATCTCTCCATCTCTCCCTCTCTCCCTCTCTCCTGTCTCCATCTCTCCATCTCTCCCTCTCTCCATCTCTCCCTCTCTCCCTCTCTCCCTCTCTCCATCTCTCCCTCTCTCCCTCTCTCCATCTCTCCCTCTCTCCATCTCTCCCTCTCTCCCTCTCTCCTGTCTCCATCTCTCCCTCTCTCCTGTCTCCATCTCTCCCTCTCTCCCTCTCTCATGTCTCCCTCTCTCCCTCTCTCCATCTCTCCCTCTCTCCATCTCTCCATCTCTCCCTCTCTCCTCTCTCCATCTCTCCCTCTCTCCCTCTCTTCCTCTCTCCCTCTCTCCCTCTCTCCTGTCTCCATCTCTCCATCTCTCCCTCTCTCCCTCTCTCCATCTCTCCCTCTCTCCTCTCTCCATCTCTCCCTCTCTCCCTCTCTTCCTCTCTCCCTCTCTCCCTCTCTCCATCTCTCCCTCTCTCCCACTCTCCCTCTCTCCATCTCTCCCTATCTCCATCTCTCCCTCTCTCCATCTCTCCCTCTCTCCATCTCTCCCTCTCTCCCCCTCTCCATCCCTCCCTCTCTCCTCTCTCCATCTCTCCCTCTCTCCCTCTCTCCATCTCTCCCTCTCTCCCTCTCTCCTGTCTCCATCTCTCCCTCTCTCCCTCTCTCCATCTCTCCCTCTCTCCCTCTCTCCCTCTCTCCTGTCTCCATCTCTCCCTCTCTCCATCTCTCCCTCTCTCCCTCTCTCCTGTCTCCATCTCTCCCTCTCTCCCTCTCTCCATCTCTCCATCTCTCCCTCTCTCCCTCTCTCCTGTCTCCATCTCTCCATCTCTCCCTCTCTCCATCTCTCCCTCTCTCCCTCTCTCCCTCTCTCCCTCTCTCCATCTCTCCCTCTCTCCCTCTCTCCATCTCTCCTCTCTCCATCTCTCCCTCTCTCCCTCTCTCCTGTCTCCATCTCTCCCTCTCTCCTGTCTCCATCTCTCCCTCTCTCCCTCTCTCATGTCTCCCTCTCTCCCTCTCTCCATCTCTCCCTCTCTCCATCTCTCCATCTCTCCCTCTCTCCATCTCTCCCTCTCTCCCCTCTCCATCTCTCCCTCTCTCCTCTCTCCATCTCTCCCTCTCTCCCTCTCTCCCTCTCTCCATCTCTCCCTCTCTCCCTCTCTCCTGTCTCCATCTCTCCCTCTCTCCCTCTCTCCATCTCTCCCTCTCTCCATCTCTCCCTCTCTCCCTCTCTCCCTCTCTCCTGTCTCCATCTATCCATCTCTCCCTCTCTCCATCTCTCCTCTCTCCATCTCTCCCTCTCTCCCTCTCTCCATCTCTCCCTCTCTCCCTCTCTCCCTCTCTCCCTCTCTCATTACTCCCTCTCTCCTCTCTCCATCTCTCCCTCTCTCCCTCTCTCCATCTCTCCCTCTCTTCATCTCTCCCTCTCTCCCTCTCTCCATCTCTCCCTCTCTCCATCTCTCCCTCTCTCCATCTCTCCCTCTCTCCCTCTCTCCCTCTCTCCTGTCTCCATCTCTCCCTCTCTCCATCTCTCCATCTCTCCCTCTCTCCCTCTCTCCTGTCTCCATCTCTCCATCTCTCCCTCTTTCCATCTCTCCCTCTCTCCATCTCTCCCTCTCTCCCTCTCTCCATCTCTCCCTCTCTCCATCTCTCCCTCTCTCCCTCTCTCCATCTCTCCCTCTCTCCCTCTCTCCTGTCTCCCTCTCTCCCTCTCTCCCTCTCTCATGTCTCCATCTCTCCCTCTTTCCATCTCTCCCTCTCTCCATCTCTCCCTCTCTCCCTCTCTCCTGTCTCCATCTC
>NW_028157214.1:0-38481 GCF_964263955.1 Coregonus lavaretus | reverse complement strand
TTTTTTTCTATTGATAATGTAAAATTAACAGCCATACAGAAAGACTCATGTGAAGGTGAAATTACAGAGGAGGAACTTCTGGATGCAATTAAAGACTTTAAGTCCGGGAAACCTCCAGGGTTGGATGGCATACCAGTCGAGGTATACCAAACCTTTTTTGATATACTAAGAGGACCATTATTAGCATGTTTTAACCACTCCTATGTAAATGGTAGATTATCAGACACTCAAGAAGAAGGTCTGATTTCATTATTACTGAAACAGGATACAAGTGGAAAATATAAAGATCCAGTCCATTTAAAAAAATTGGAGGCCCCTTACACTTCAGTGTTGTGATGCAAAAATTCTAGCAAAATGTATAGCGCATAAAATTAAAAGGTATTGTCGGACATTATTCATTCTAATCAGACAGGTTTTTAACATGGAAGATACATTGGAGATAATATAAGGCAAGTACTGGAAACAATAGAACACTATGGAAAATCTGGGAAACCAGGCCTGCTATTCATAGCAGACTTCGAAAAGGCATTTGATAAAGTACGACTGGGGTTTATATATAAAGCATTTCAATTTTGGAGAATCTCTTATAAAATGGGTCAAAATCATGTATAGTTACCCTAGGTGTAAAATAGTAAATAATGGCTATTTCTCAGAAAGTGTTAAACTGTCAAGAGGAGTGAAACAAGGTTGTCAACTATCAGCATATCTATTTATTATGGCCATCGAGATCAGATCCAACAATAATATCAAGGGATTAGAAATCCAGGGCTTAAAAACAAAGGTAATTAAGTACTTTAAACGACTGGTGCCAAGCACAACGGTTTGTTTCAAGAACCGTAATGCTGCTGGGGTTTTTACGCTCAACAGTTTCCCATGTGTACCAAGAATGGCTTTCATCAAGCTGCCCACTCAAGAAAAGCTTCAAACTGTAACTAGTGCCTGCAACTTGGTTCAGGTTATCAGTCAACCTACCAGGGTAGTTACAAACAGCACAGGAATGAAATCATCAACATGTATTGATCACATCTTTACTAATGCTGCAGAAATTTGCTTAAAAGCAGTATCCAGATCCATCGGATGTAGTGATCACAATATAGTAGCCATATCTAGGAAAACCAAAGTTCCAAAGGTAGGGTCTAATATAGTGTGTAAGAGGTCATACAATAAGTTTTGTTGTGATTCCTATGTTGTTGATGTAAATAATATTTGTTGGTCTATGGTGTGTAATGAGGATTAAACAGACGCTGCACTTGACACATTTATGAAATTGCTTATTCCAGTTACTAATAAGCATGCACCCATTAAGAAAATGACTGTAAAAACGGTTAAATCCCCGTGGATTGAGGAGGAATTGAAAAATGGTATGGTTGAGAGGGAGGCAAAACAACCGATTGGCAAACGTATTGCAAATTGAGAAATCATGTGACTAAACTGAATAAAAAGAAGAAGAAACTACACTATGAAACAAAGATAAATGACATGAAGAATGATAGTAAAAAGCTTTGGAGAACCTTAAATGAAATTTTGGGAAAAAACGCAAACTCAGCTCCATAATTCATTGAATCAGATGGCTCATTCATCACAAAACCAACTGATATTGCCAACTACTTTAATGATTTTTTCATTAGCAAGATTAGCAAACTTAGGCATGACATGCCAGCAACAAATGCTGACACTACACATCCAAGTCTATCTGACCAAATTATGAAAGACAAGTTTGTAATTTTGAATTCCGTAAAGTGAGTGTGGAAGAGGTGAAAAAAGTATTGTTGTCTATCAACAATGACAAGCCACCGGGGTCTGACAACTTGGATGGAAAATTACTGAGGATAATAGCGGACGATATTGCCACTCCTGTTTGCCATATTTTCAATTTAAGCCTACTAGAAGGTGTGTGCCCCCAGGCTTGGAGGGAAGCGAAAGTAATTCCGCTACCTAAGAATAGTATAGCCCTCTTAACTGGCTCAAATAGCCGACCAATCAGCCTGTTACCAACCCTTGGTAAACTTTTGGAAAAAATTGTGTTTGACCAGATACAATGCAATTTTAGAGTAAACAAATTGACAAAAAACTTTCAGCATGCTTGTAGGGAAGGACATTCAACAAGCACAGCACTAAGACAAATGACTGGAGATTGGCTGAGAGAAATGGATGATTAAAAGATTGTGGGGGCTGTTTTGTTAGACTTCAGTGTGGCTTATCGATCATAGTCTGCTGCTGGAAAAACATATTTGTGTTATGGCTTTACACCTCCTGCTATAATGTGGATAAAGAGTTAGCTGTATAACAGAACACAGAGGGTGTTCTTTAATGGAAGCCTCTCCAACATAATCCAGGTAGAATCAGGAATTCCCCAGGGCAGTTGTCTAGGCCCCTTACTTTTTTCAATCTTTACTAATGACATGCCACTGGCTTTGAGTAAAGCCAGTGTGTCTATGTATGCGGATGACTCAATACTATACATGTCAGCTACTACAGCGACTGAAATGACTGCAACATTTAACAAAGAGCTGCAGTTAGTTTCAGAGTGGGTGGCAAGGAATAAGTTAGTCCTAAATATTTCTAAAACTAAAAGCATTGTATTTGGGACAAATCATTCACTAAACCCTAAACCACAACTAAATCTTGTAATAAATCATGTGGAAATTGAGGAAGTTGAGGTGACTAAACTGCTTGGAGTAACCCTGGATTGTCAACTGTCATGGTCAAAACATATTGATACAACAGTAGCTAAGATGGGGAGAAGTCTGTCCATAATAAAGCGCTGCTCTACCTTCTTAACAGCACTATCAACAAGGCAGGTCCTACATGCCCTAGTTTTGTCGCACCTGGACTACTGTTCAGTCGTGTGGTCAGGTGCCACAAAAAGGGACTTAGGAAAATTGCAATTGGCTCAGAACAGGGCAGCATGGCTGGCCCTTGGATGTACACATACAGCTAATATTAATAATATGCATGTCAATCTCTCCTGGCTCAAAGTGGAGGAGAGATTGACTTAATCACTACTTGTATTTATGAGAGGTAATGACATGTTGAATGCACGAGCTGTCTGTTTGAACTACTGTCGCACAGTTCGTACACCCATGCATACCCCACAAGACATGCCACAAGAGGTCTCTTCACAGTCCCCAAGTCCAGAACAGACTATGGGAGGCGCACGGTACTGCATAGAGCCATGACTACATGGAACTCTATTCCACATCAAGTAACTGATTCAAGCACTAAAATTAGATTTAAAAAACAGATAAAAATACACCTTATGGAACAGCGGGGACTGTGAAGCAACACAAACATAGGCACAGACACACGCATACACATACACGATAACATACGCACTATACACACGTACACATGGATTTTGAACTGTAGATATGTGGTAGTGGTGGAGTAGGGGCCTGAGGGCACACAGTGTGTTGTGAAATCTGTGAATGTATGGTAATGTTTTTAAAAGTGTATACATTTTACATTTAAGTCATTTAGCAGACGCTCTTATCCAGAGCGACTTACAGTTAGTGCATACATTATTTTATCGAACCCACAACCCTGGCGTTGCAAACGCCATGCTCTACCAACTGAGCTACATCCCCTGCCGGCCAAATCCCTCCCCTACCCTGGGCCAATTGTGCGCGCCGCCCCATGGGTCTCCCGGCCGCGGCCGGCTACGACAGAGCCTGGATTCGAACCAGGATCTCTAGTGGCACAGCTAGCACTGCGATGCAGTGCCTTAGACCACTGCGCCACTCGGGAGACAATAAACTGTCTTAATTTTGCTGGACCCCAGGAAGAGTAGCTGCTGTCTTGGCAGAAGCTAATGGGGATCCATAATAAATACAAATAAAAATAAAAATACAAATGGTGCACCACCCAAAGGACATCCAGCCAACTTGACTCAACTGTGGGAAGCATTGGAGTCAACATGGGCCAGCATGGGTGCAACTCAATATTAGGAAGGTGTTCCTAATATTTGGTATACTCAGTGTAATTATGTTACAATCAGAACAGCTTTACACACACGAACATGCACACACATTGAAGATCAGGTCAGTATGTTCTTATCAGGCTGGTGTTGGTAGCATTGTTGTCATTGTTCAGGCATGGGTAGGAACACAGCCAGTTGGCAAAGATGGTCAGCAGGATGATGATCTCAAAGGCCCTGGAGGTGAGGGCTCAGGGTAACAACAACCAGGTAGATACAGACAAACAGGGCTGATAGGACAAACCACAGGACTGGACCAATGATGTGATGTCTGTCTACTGGAATATTGAGCTGGATTACGGAGGGTAGCTCAGTTGGTAGAGCATGGTGCATGCAACGCCAGGGTTGTGGGTTCGTGTCCCACGGTGGGCCAGTATGACTATGTATGCACTCAATAACTGTAAGTCGCTCTGGATAAGAGCGTCTGCTAAATGACTAAAATGTAAATGTAAGTCTATTGGTTGTAGGTTGGGAGCTTTTGTGGAAGAGCACAGTTAGAAAAATATGGCATATAGAAGCAAACCGGATCGACATAGATAGATAGATAGATAGATAGATAGATAGATAGATAGATAGATGAGTTGTACAAGGCCATAAATCAACAGGAAAACGCTCATCCAGATGCAGCGCTCCTAGTGGCCGGGGACTTTAATGCAGGGAAACTTAAATCCGTTCTACCTAATTTCTACCAGCATGTTAAATGTGCAACCAGAGGAAAAAAAACTCTAGACCACCTTTACTCCACACACAGAGACGAATACAAAACTCTCCCTCGCCCTCCATTTGGCAAATCTGACCATAACTCTATCCTCCTGATTCCTGCTTATAAGCAAAAACTAAAGCAGGAAGCACCAGTGACTCGGTTAATAAAAAAGGGGTCAGATGACGCAGATGCTAAGCTACAGGACTGTTTTGCTAGCACAGACTGGAACATGTTCCGGGATTCTTCAGACAGCATTGAGGAGTACACCACATCAGTCACTGGCTTCATCAATAAGTGCATTGATGATGTCGTCCCCACAGTGACCGTACGTACATACCCCAACCAGAAGCCATGGATTACAGGAAACATCCGCACTGAGCTAAAGGGTAGAGCTGCCGCTTTCAAGGAACGGGACTCTAACCCGGACGCTTATAAGAAATCCCGCTATGCCCTCCGACGAACCATCAAACAGGCAAAGAGTCAATACAGGGCTAAGATTGAATCATACTACACTGGCTCTGACGCTCGTCGGATGTGGCAGGGCTTGAAAACTACTACAGACTATAAAGGGAAGCACAGCCGCGAGCTGCCCAGTGACACAAGCCTACCAGACGAGCTAAACCACTTCTATGCTCGCTTCGAGGCAAGCAACACTGAAGCATGCATGAGAGCACCAGCTGTTCCGGATGACTATGTGATCACGCTCTCCGTAGCCGATGTGAGTAAGACTTTTAAGCAGGTCAACATTCACAAGGCCGCAGGGCCAGACGGATTACCAGGACGTGTACTCCGAGCATGTGCTGACCAACTGGCAAGTGTCTTCACTGACATTTTCAACATGTCCCTGACTGAGTCTGTAATACCAACATGTTTCAAGCAGACCACCATAGTCCCCGTGCCCAAGGACTCTAAGATAACCTGCCTAAATGACTACCGACCCGTAGCACTGACGTCTGTAGCCACGAAGTGCTTTGAAAGGCTGGTCATGGCTCACATCAACAGCATTATCCCAGAAACCCTAGACCCACTCCAATTTGCATACCGCCCCAACAGATCCACAGATGATGCAATCTCTATTGCACTCCACACTGCCCTTTCCCACCTGGACAAGAGGAACACCTACGTGAGAATGCTATTCATTGACTACAGCTCAGCATTCAACACCATAGTGCCCTCTAAGCTCATCACTAAGCTAAGGATCCTGGGACTAAACACCTCCCTCTGCAACTGGATCCTGGACTTCCTGACGGGCCGCCCCCAGGTGGTAAGGGTAGGTAACAACACATCTGCCACACTGATCCTCAACACGGGGGCCCCTCAGGGGTGCGTGCTCAGTCCCCCCCTGTACTCTCTGTTCACCCATGACTCCATGGCCAGGCACGACTCCAACACCATCATTAAGTTTGCCGACGACACAACATTGGTAGGCCTGATCACCGACAACGATGAGACAGCCTATAGGGAGGAGGTCAGAGACCTGGCCGTGTGGTGCCAGGACAACAACCTCTCCCTCAACATGACCAAGACAAAGGAGATGATTGTGGACTACAGGAAAAAAAAGAGGACTGAGCACGCCCCCATTCTCATCGACGGGGCTGTAGTGGAACAGGTTGAGAGCTTCAAGTTCCTTGGTGTCCACATCACCAACGAACTATCATGGTCCAAACACACCAAGACAGTCATGAAGAGGGCACGACAAAGCCTATTCCCCCTCAGGAGACTGAAAAGATTTGGCATGGGTCCTCAGATCCTCAAGAAATTCTACAGCTGCACCATCGAGGGCATCCTGACTGGTTGCATCACCGCCTGGTATGGCAACTGCTTGGCCTCCGACCGCAAGGCACTACAGAGGGTAGTGCGTACGGCCCAGTACATCACTGGGGCCAAGCTTCCTGCCATCCAGGACCTCTATACCAGGCGGTGTCAGAGGAAGGCCCTCAAAATTGTCAAAGACTCCACCCACCCTAGTCATAGACTGTTCTCCCTGCTACCGCACGGCAAGCGGTACCGGAGTGCCAAGTCTAGGTCCAAAAGACTTCTCAACAGCTTCTACCCCCAAGCCATAAGACTCCTGAACAGCTAATCATGGCTACCCAGACTATTTGCACTGCCCCCCCACCCCATCATTTTTACGCTGCTGCTACTCTGTTAATTATTTATGCATAGTCACTTTAACTCTACCCACATGTACATATTACTTCAACTATCTCAACTAGCCGGTGCCCCCGCACATTGACTCTGCACCAGTACCCCCCTGTATATATAGCCTCCCTACTGTTATTTTATTTTACTTCTGCTCTTTTTTTCTCAACACTTTTTTTGTTGTTGTTTTATTTTTACTTTTTATTGTTAAAAATAAATGCACTGTTGGTTAAGGGCTGTAAGTAAGCATTTCACTGTAATGTCTGCACCTGTTGTATTCGGCGCATGTGACCAATACAATTTGATTTGATTTGATTTGATTTGAGATAGATAGATAGATCAAAAGAAAGGAAGAAAGATAGATTGAAAGAAATAAATAATTCGTAAAACAGGAAAAGGGAATTGAGTGTGTTTATTTTGTGAAGGTATACACTTGCCTGCACAGTTTGTGTGTGTGTGTATGCACGTGTGTGTGTGTGTGTGTGTGTGTGTGTGTGTGTGTGTGTGTGTGTGTGTGCATACAACATGGTGGTGCTGTGCTGTTCCATTAGGCTCTGATTTGGAGGCCTGATCCAGAGTGACAGTGTACAGATTGAGTTGCACAGCAACTCTCATTCTCCCTATTAATAATACCAGATACACACTGCCCTGCCTTCTCTCTCTCTCTCTCTCTCTCTCTCTCTCTCTCTCTCTCTCTCTCTCTCTCTCTCTCTCTCTCTCTCTCTCTCTCTCTCTCTCTCTCTATCTCTCTCTCTCTCTCTCCCTCTGTCTTTCCCCCTCTTCTTTCTTCCCTCTCTCCCTCCTGGTTTGTCCAGTTATCGCTTGCTTTCCCCTCTTCCTCCACTCCAAGCTCGGAGACATGGTCAGGCATACTGAGAGATGTTCTACTCTCACTCTGCAATTCTCTCTTTAAGTCCACTTCATTTTCTGATTCAACAAAACAAAAGCTTTAATTTCCTATTCCAATTGCTTAAGCAATAGGAGCTGACACTCTCCCTGAATGTTATATTTGTTGTTGGTGGTCATTTCGTGGCACATTTTGTTTCTTAAAAAGGTTGGAAAGAACCTTGAGTTAAAACTTTACTTACTAAAGCCTGCAGGTAAAATGTTTTTTGACATGCTCACGACAAGTTTTACAATTCATTATAACGGCCTCGTACTGCATTATACCTGCAGGCCAGGCTTTAGGTAGGCTGGTATGTTCAGTATTTTGTGCCTTAGTTGAAGTCATAGATTTGCTTTACATAATTTACGCCCACGTTGTCTTCAGAAAAAAAAAGTCTGAAGTATAATTAATACCTCCTGAGTGGCACAGTGGTCTAAGGCACTGCATCGCAGTGCTAGCTGTGCCACTAGAGATCCTGGTTCGAATCCAGACTCTAACGTAGCCGGCCGTGACCGGGAGACCCATGGGGCGGCGCACAATTGGCCCAGCGTCGTCCAGGGTAGGGGAGGGAATGGCCGGCAGGGATGTAGCTCAGTTGGTAGAGCATGGCGTTTGCAATGCCATGGTTGTGGGTTCGATTCCCATGGGGGGCCAGTATAAAAAAATAAAAAAATAATAATGTATGCACTCACTAACTGTAAGTCGCTCTGGATAAGAGTGTCTACTAAAATGTAAATATACTTATATTTCTGAACGCTTTGTATTTTTGCGTGATTGTCGAGCAAATATTCCCGTCAGTTGATCAGATTTCTGCTCATGTTTTAGCTCAACAACCTCTACCCTGTTCAGTAGAATGATGTATGACTGTGGAACTCGTGTCCTGCTAAGCTATTTCAATCATCAAGCATAATGTATAACTATCCTAAACATTAGTTACCAACTATTGACATTTTTAGGATGTTCATTTAAAAACATTAGTTCAAATTAGTCAAATAAGTCAAAGGTTAGGGTTTGGACAAGGAGTGGCAGACTAATAAGGGTTTGAACATTGAGAACACTCTTAGAAAAAAGGGTTCCAAAAGGATAACCCTTTTAGGTTCCAGGTAGAACCCTTTTTGGTTCCAGGTAGAACCCTTTTGGGTTCCATGTAGAACCCTCTGTGGAAAGGTTTCTACATGGAACCAAAAAGGGTTCTTCAAAGGGTTATCCTATGGGGACAGCCAAAGAACCCTTTAGATTCTAGATAGCACCTTTCTTTCTAAGAGTGTAGGCACACTAAGGAGGATTTGGACAAGGAGTAGGCACACTAATAAGTAGAGTGTCCAATCAAAAACACGTATTTTGACCAATGGGTAAATAAGTAAATTGTTAATTGTGTCGATACTCCTCTAAGAAAACCAATGGTCCAAACTTCATGTCTCTATGATAATTCCTTCAAAAGTTATTGGAGTTCTTACCCTTGTAGGAGGGCTGAGGGTGACTAATGTAGGACAGAGAAAAAAATGTAGAAAATCTGGAAAATAGCATTGCTTCAGCTAGGCTGGATGCTGTGCGACAATTAAAGGGTAGTTAGCATAAATGTAACCACATGTACAGTATATGGAGTTTTAATTAATATCCGCATCCAAAATCCCAATGCAAAGTTATACCTCACTTCTCTGTTTTTCGAGTTATTACATAAAACCGATCAGAATTCCAAAGAATGCCGAAGTATGATTTTTTTTTTCTAGGGTGTGATGTAAAATGGAGGACATAAGTTTTGGAAATACCTAACACCATCTAACTACAGTTGAAGTCGGAAGTTTACATACACCTTAGCCAAATACATTTAAACTCAGTTTTCCCACAATTCCTGACATTTAATCCTAGTAAAAAATGCCCTGTATTAGGTCAGTTAGGATCACCACTTTATTTTAAGAAAGTGAAATGTCAGAATGATAGTAGAGAGAATTATTTATTTCAGCTTTTATTTCTTTCATCACATTCCCAGTGGGTCAGAAGTTTACATACACTCAATTAGTATTTGGTAGTATTGCCTTTAAATTGTTTAACTTGGGTCAAACGTTTCAGGTAGCCTTCCATAAGCTTCCCACAATAAGTTGGGTGAATTTTGGCCCATTCCTCCTGACAGAGCTGGTGTAACTGAGTCAGGTTTGTTGGCCTCCTTGCTCGCACATGCTTTTTCAGTTCTGCCCATACAATTTCTATAGGATTGAGGTCAGGGCTTTGTGATGGCCACTCCAATACCTTGACTTTGTTGTCCTTAAGCCATTTTGCCACAACTTTGGAAGTATTACATTTACATTTACATTTTAGTCATTTAGCAAGTATGCTTGGGGTCATTGTTCATTTGGAAGACCCATTTGCGACCAAGCTTTAACTTCCTGCCTGATGTCTTGAGATGTTGCTTCAATATATCCACATAATTTTCCTTCCTCATGATGCCATCTATTTTGTGAAGTGCACCAGTCCCTCCTGCAGCAAAGCACCCCCACAGCATGATGCTGCCACCCCCGTGCTTCACGGTTGGGATGGTGTTCTTCAGCTTGCAAGCCACCCCCTTTTTCCTCCAATCATAACGATGGTCATTATGGCCAAACAGTTCTATTTTTCTTTCATCAGACCAGAGGACATTTCTCCAACAAGTATGATCTTTGTCCCCAAGTGCAGTTGCAAACCGTAGTCTGGCTTTTTTATGGCGGTTTTGGAGCAGTGGCTTCTTCCTTGCTGAGCGGTCTTTCAGGTTATGTCGATATAGGACTCGTTTTACTGTGGATATAGATACTTTGGTACCTGTTTCCTCCAGCATCTTCACAAGGTCCTTTGCTGTTGTTCTGGGATTGATTTGCACTTTTCGCACCAAAGTACGTTCATCTCTAGGAGACAGAACGCGTCTCCGTCCTGAGCGGTATGACGGCTGTGTGGTCCCATGGTGTTTATACTTGCGTACTGTTGTTTGTACAGATGAACGTGGTACCTTCAGGCGTTTGGAAATTGCTCCCAAGGATGAACCAGACTTGTGGAGGTCTACAATGTTGTTTCTGAGGTCTTGGCTGATTTCTTTTGATTTTCCCATGATGTCAAGCAAAGAGGCACTGAGTTTGAAGGTAGGCCTTGAAATACATCCACAGGTACACCTCCAATTGACTCAAATTATGTCAATTAGCCTATCAGAAGCTTCTAAAGCCATGACATCATTTTCTGGAATTTTCCAAGCTGTTTAAAGGCACAGTCAACTTAGTGTATGTAAACTTCTGACCCACTGGAATTGTGATACAGTGAATTATAAGTGAAATGATCTGTCTGTAAACAATTGTTGGAAAAATTACTTGTGTCATGCACAAAGTAGATGTCCTAACCGACTTGCCAAAACTATAGTTTGTTAACAAGAAATTTGTGGAGTGGTTGAAAAACGAGTTTTAATGACTCCAACCTAAGTGTATGTAAACTTCCGACTTCAACTGTAGTTATCAAAGAATGTTAGCTATATGCAGTTATCTTCACCAGCAAGATAGCCAGGCAGCTAACGTTAGCTATTTAGCCAACTAGCTATTAGCCTAGCCAGCCTAGCCAACCACCACGGTTATGGTCGGCAAGCTAGAGCCCAACTACTGGAGACCAGCTAGAACACAACTAACACAACACAACTAAAACATAACCGCAGATTAAAAGTAAAGAGAGAGCAGATTTACTGATTGATGTCTGGGGCCCTCGCCAGGCTGAGGGAGAGTCAGGGAAATCGGAAATAGATAGATTCTAGATGTCCGTCAGCTAGCTCGCTAGCACTAAGCCAAGGTGGAAAAAGTAACAAAACTCCCGTAGCCTACTTCACAGAGAACATGCTGAAAAGTTGACAAAACAAAAAGGAGAACAGACGACGTACTGTTATAGCAGCAAAAGAGGGACCAACTCCATATTAATGCCCATGATTTTGGAATGAGATGTTCGACAAGCAGGTGCCCACATACTTTTGGACATGTATTGTATTTAGAGAAAAACCCCACTGAACGATTCACAACATGAAAAATCATATTTTGTCTTGGTAAAATGTATTTATTAACATAAGGATGTGAAATTGTCCACCCCACTCTGGGCAAAGTGGGTGGACACCCTATAGTATGGGTTTGGTCTCAGAAGGAAAAGGAAGGAGATGTGTGTTTTGATTGGTACATTGCTGAAAGTGAATGTGTATTGTGTGTTGTTTTTCCTCACTCTCTTGATCATTTAAAGTAAACAACCTCTTCTGTAAAACCATCAGCATTAACTCTACCTTAAGCTAGAACCTCAGGTGCATATTTCAAACTGTTCCTCCCTACTGTACTTATCAAGCCGTGGCATACAGTATGAACAGTATTTTAATTGGATTCCACAAGCCAAGAGTTCCAACTGTGGGTTCCTAATGTGAATGCGGGTGAACTCGGATTCAGAGAAAGGTTTTCACATGTAGAAGATAAGGCCATCATGTAGAAGATAAGACCATCATGTAAAATATAAGGCCAATATAAGTTCATCATGTAGAAGATGAGGCCATCATGTAGAAGTCAATTGGAGGTGTACCTGTGGATGTATTTCAAGACCTACCTTCAAACTCAGTAACTCTTTAATTGACATCATGGGAAAATCTAAAGAAATCAGCCAAGACCTCAGAAAAAAAAATGGTAGACCTCCACAAAACTGAGTTTAGATGTATAAGGCCATCATGTAGAATATAAGGCCAATAAAAGGCCATCATGTAGAATATAAGGCCAATAAAAGGCCATCATGTAGAATATAAGGCCAATAAAAGGCCATCATGTAGAAGATAGGCCATCAAACAGAGCTGAAGCCCAGCAATTGAGTCATTTGAACTCTTCCCACATAATGTGTGGCCCTTGATGTGTTTTATATGATGTTGTTAGATTAATTTGGATTTTAAGAATAATGACTAAAGGATTTCACCCCAAATACAGTATAAATGTTAGAATTATCATGTAGTGTCAACCCACTAACAGAGGGGGCGGTACTAAACATTCAAGGGTGAAGGGGAAGGTGGAAACTGTTTAAGAAAGCCACCTAAAGGTGGGAGGAGCATAGTGCCTTTGTTTGTCAAGAGGTATAAAAACAGTATGTATGTGTTTTTGGCGCTAGAGCTCTCCATGAAGAAATATACAGATAATACTTGTGGGTTGTGGACCTTGAATCATTGATGATTAAAACCAGAGCCTTACAACCTCTGGTAATGATTCAAGCTTAGGTTGAATTAGAGATAGAAATTCACATAACAGATTGGTCCTTCGAGCGGAGCTTAAATACGTCTTTATAGTTCTAAGGACACCGAATCCGTGCACGGCCGGGTGATTGCATCCGTGGAGAATAGTCCTGGCCTTCGACGTTAAGGTTATAAACAGGCCGGTGATTACTCTTATGAACGATAAAGGCGTTAACGAGTTTGAAAAAGCATTTAAATCCAAACTGCAAGGAAAAGGTCAGTAATTTTTATTCATGGCTTTTGGTGAAATGATTTGAACTTGTATAAGAATAGGAATTATTGTAAAGGGCAGACAATAGTTACCAAAATCTCAAAGGAGGTAATAATTATTACGACTGGGGAGGGTCCGAAAATGACCCTAAGTAAATAGCTATTACAAAAATAAACTAGTCCGAAATGACATGGGGTGAATGGCCATCACCAATGTAAACTAGTTAATATTGTCATTGTACGGGATGCAGTGTAACAGTATAAACAGGGAGATAATTATCATTGTGTGAGATAGATGAGTCGGGAGTAGCGTATACGACTGGGGATTTGCTATAACTTTGCAAATAAGTTTAGCAAATGATTGTATAAGGTCGTATATGTGTGAGACTTAATCCATCGGAATACGTGATAATTGTTTCAAGGAAGGAGCTAAAAATATGTCGCGTGAGAAAAAATGGTTAACTGACTCTTTTCATGAAACCGGAGTTTTAAATAAAAACTCTGGGTTAGGGGTTAAATAATTTTAAATGGTTAATTACAAAAGCAGATCATATATTGGCTCAAGAGGTGCACTAAAATATTAGCTCCTACGAAAATAATTTGGGATTGAATTATTACAAAAAGGGGGGGGATTTCTTATTTTTCCACCATGGGAAATAAATCTTCTAAAGAGGTCCGAGAATTAACGGGGGATGAAAGATATTTGTTAGGAAGAGATCGAATAAATATGTTTTATGGATCCATTTGGGAGAAGAGGTATGAATTTATTGGGCATCTCGAAGTAAAAAAGTTTGAAGTTATATGATTAGGCAGATGCATGTGAAACGGATTTGAAAAAACAGCGAAAGGAGGGGCTAGAGACAGCAAGTGTTTTTTTAAGCGCGAAAGTGCTTTAACGGTAACAAAGGAATATTTAACCATCGTGACTGCAGGGGTAAAGAAAAGGAATAGGACAGTCAATTTTTTTGGTTCAACGGGTAAAATGTTTGAAAAAATGATTCGTGTCAATTAAGAATTGGCTAAAAACACCACAAAGCGATTATTTGAGAGGTACCTATAAAATTCCAACGATGCATATGTATGAACTTTCGCACTCAAACGTAGACGTACGTCATGAGTGAGAAAGTAGAGAATATTAACATTTGCATTTTTGGTCATTTGGCAGACGCTCTGGTCCGGAGCGACTTGCAGAACCAATAGATGGTTGCATTGAACTATTATGTTGTGTTGAGCATTTGAATGGCATAAGGTGAAATATGTGTGTATGAGGGAATTCAATGGCTGGGATGAATGGTAACTGGATACTACTTAGTATTTGGTTGGTTAATACTAAAGGGAAGATTTGGAGCGTGGTTGGGGGTTAAAAACTCACTTATTCAATAGGGAATGGGTGGAGAGAGAGAGAGTTTTTACGTGTATTAAAAGTTGCATAAGATAGCTTTAGTAGTATTCTAGATAGGTCTATGAAAACATGTTACAAGTACGAATGACATTATGGAATATCATCCTTAAGTGTATGCTTATCAACGATATCAAGTATTTGTTTTATTGATTAGGGCCGAATCAGAGAGAACAGTTGAAGAAATTGGATGGCGAACTGAAGTAGCGATAGAGCTGTAAAAGTTGAGTAGGACAAAGGATTATAATTTATGGCTCTGGTTGGCGGGAAAAAGTGGAGGTCGGGAGACTTTACTGAGAGGAAGTGCTTTGATAAATTCAAATGGTTATTACTTTATTGTATAGGTTGAGTAACACCAGTGGTGGATGAAAATAAATGGTGGATTCTAAAAAAATAATTTAGTTTTGTTATGTGAACAATGGGATATCGTTTTTACTATTAGGATGATGGATTGAAAAAACATTGGTTATAAGTACACAGTTTAAGGAGGGAAAAAAAATAGAGAAAGAGTTTGAAAAGGAGAGGCAGAGACAGACTTAGAGAGACAGGAAGTTAGAGAGGGAGAGAATAAAAGAAATAGAGAGAAGGCAACTGTTTAGGTTTGAAAAACAAGCAGGCTGAGAGACAGAGACAACAGTTTCTGGAGCTTGAAAAGCAGAGACTAACAGAGTAAGAAAAAGAACAGACGGGAGCAGAGTATTTAATGGCCACTAGGGGAAATAGCTGGTAGAGGTAGAACTCCAGAATAGAAGGGGAGAGAGATTTTACTAGGGGGTGGATCAAATAATTGATAATGGATCATTTGAAATGAGATCACATGTAGCAGATTTAGGGTAATCAATTAAATAATAATTAAATAATCATTGTATACTCGAAGAATTTTGAGTGGTTTTATGGATTAGTTATAAGGAATTAGATTGATACAAACATTATTGATGGGTTAGGACTGGAGATATCTGTATCATGTTTTGTGTGTACTACCATCTTTAGATTACGGATGGTAATTGAAGGTTAACAAAATGTATAACCAGGAGAAAGAGATTAGCTTATCTCATTGGAATATTGCTCAGGGCAAGGGGGAGCAGTAGTGAAGTTAGGCAGTATTTAGGTCATAAGAGGGAGCTACCAAATTAAGTTGAGCCTAACTATCTTTGATTGTTATTTTTCAATTGGGTTTTTCAAATTAAAAAAACACACCCAGCATGATGTTTATAAAGGGTTGTTATGTTGAATTTAGGGGATTTTCAACAGTTCATAGGTGGTGTTTACTATGCTGTGGGATGGAACGGTTTATTGGGTGATATTTGAAACTAAATTAATGCAATGAGCTGCAGTAATCAGAGGAAGGTACAATTTAAGGCGAAACAGCTATTGCCTAGATCATTGATTTAGCAATAAGATCAGGAAGATAGGGACTAGGGGAAAAAAATAGATGAAGAATGATGAGCTTTTTGGTAATGATAGACTGCTGTAAAGCTTGGGTACTCCATTATGTACTGTATACTGGTAAATTAAGTGATCTTATCTATGAGAAGGCAATGGCAGCCCATGGTAAAATCATTTGGAACTCTGAGGAGGAAGAACAGTTTATGTTGTTGCTCTCTTCCCAAACAGTCTTAGCTTTTCATACATATATCAGGGATGTTACCCAAATGGTAGAGAGTAAAGAGGGATATGACATTGGTCGTGATTTAAAGATGATGTTTTTTTCTGGTGGGCTATTAGAGATAACTGGGTTAATCACGAACATAGAGGTTTTTATTCTTTGTTGCTAGGCAGAAGACTTAGGTGACCTAAATATGGACTTGTCATGTCCAACAGTCAGTCTTCAGGTCAAGCCCGGGAGAGCCGGGGTAGAACAGAGGTTGAACTAAACATAAGTGTTTTTACAAGATAAGAGATTGATTGATTGGATTACTAATTGATTCTGAACTGAATGAAAGTCGAATTTAGCCGCCATAAAAGACAAAGGAAGTGGGAGGAGCAATAAAGAAGCAAAAGACAATCTCAAAAATGAAAGGCATGGCAATTGGTTGATAAATTACCTAAGGGAATGTTAGGTAGGTGGTAAATATTGACACATGAGCAGAACTATGTGTCAAGAGGGGGGAAGAGGCTAATTGTAGGATTAAATAATATACGAAGGAGAGGACAAAATACTTTTTAAAAAAAACATTTTTTTAGATACAGTCTAAAAAGAGAATGCAGTCAGAAATTGTTAGATTAATCTGAACATGTGTGAAGATAGTTTATTAACCACACCCGTATGTCAGAGGTTTTGTGCCCCACAGGTGAACTAAAGGAGAAGGTGACCCACTATCTAACCAGGTGACTGGTGAGCATCCAGTCACTAGAAGGAAAACTGGAAGCAGGCCTGTTGGGAAGGGCCCTATCAGGTTATGTTGGTCACCGCCTTGGCCATTAGAATAGCAGAGAGAGGAACCTGGGTCCATGTTACCCACTGCAAGAAGGTAAGACCACATACAAGCACCACTTAGCATACGCAGAGTTGGCGAGCAGAACTGGGCCACAGAGTCCGGGGGTCACCTCTATCAACGAAGATCTCCTACCCAGACCTATCATCACTGTAGTGTGTTCCTAGGGTGTGAGTATGGGGTGGTACCGAGCAGAAGGACTCAAGACTGGAGAGGGTTGGCGGTTTTGGGGAATATGGGTGACCCTGAGCTGCATCATAGTCTCGGCAATAGTCTTGGTATGTCAAGATCCACCACCACCTCGCACCAATTACACTATGGCCTTACCATTATTAAGAAATAAAAGGGAAGCAACCCCACATACTGACCGTCAAGGACGAGTGATCTACAAAATAGGGGTCAGAGAAGGGTGGGGAGTAAGATTCAAAATTAGGGTCAGGGATCTTATCAGAGCGGATAAGCAAGCAACGTGGGATTATAAAATCCCATTGTATTTATGTTCAGCTCCCTCGGCGGATTGTTCCTGGGCTCAGGTATTTAGACATACTGGGGGACGGAGATATGAGATGGGGGGGGGGGCGGGGGGGGGGGGGGGGCTGGACGTCCAGATGGAGGATAAGAAGGTATAACGACATCCCCACGGAGATGGTAGTAACGATAGTAAAGGTCACTAAAGAGGACATGAAAAGAACTTACTGGGCTTGCGCGGACAAATACGGATGGGATACTTGTCTAAGATTACATTTGATGGAGTCAAAAGATATGGAAAGCACAGGTACTGTCATTAATCCACTAACAGCAATAGACAGAGTAAATCAGTTAAGGGATGACGGAGTCAATTCGACTAACCCGTCCATTATGAAAGATTTTCTCCTCCAAGAATGGAACCAAGGGGAAGTAGAGGGGGTCCCTGATGAGAATCTGGTTAAAGTGGATGAAGTACACCGCTAGGGCCTTGGGAGAGACCAATTGTTATGCATGCTCCATTGGGCGACCGACAATGTTGACCGCCCCAATGCCAAAGGCAATGTTTCCCTGTGTATTAGACCTGGGGTCCAATCAAAAAGAGCCAAATTGCACAGGGATTGGGCTGGCAAAATTGACATACTCGGCCAGCCCACCTAGATTCACTTTAACTCCTGGCGAATACCAGTGTTACAGACATAGAAATGGCACCCGTAACTTGGGTGATTTTGATGGCTGTAAGGAGATAATTAATGTGACTGATTTAGATAGGGGAGGGAGGAAAAAAATTAGGAGCCTAACCATCCCTCTGACTGATGTGTGGTGGGCATGCACTAACAAAGGGAGCATTCGGCAGACATTACCAGAGGGATGGGTGGGTACTTGTGCACCAGTATTGTTGGTCCAACCTGTAAGAATTGGTCATCAAAGACCAGTGACAGGAAGAATAATTAGGAGAAAAATAAATATAAGTCAGGAAGGAAATAGCCCAATTTGGATAGATGGTATAGGCATCCCCAGGGGTGTTCCAGACGAATACAAAGCTATGAATCAAATATGGGAGAGTTTTACTACAACATTTTTCTGGTGGGTGACAATAAACAAAAATATGGTTTGGATAAATTATATCTATTACAACCAACAACGATTTATTGACCAGACTAGAGATGCATTAAAGGGGATCTCTGAGCGATTATCCGCCATCCCGCTCATAACTTAGTAGAGGTTGGTTCTAGATCAAGCAGAAAGGGCCGGTGTCTATAGAAAGATAAGCCATTGTTGCACATTTATCCCTAACAACACCACACTGGACGGGACAGTCACCAGAGCTCTTACAGAATTAACTGCACTAAGTGAAGGATGAACTGAACTCAGAAGTTAGTACATTGTGGATAGGGTGGTTTAATGAAATATTTGGTAAATGGAAAACCCTAGCAGCCACCATCTTAGGAGCGGTCAGTGTTTGTATGGGTATTCTTGTATTATGTGGTTGTTGTCTTGTTCCCTGTGTCCGAGGATTGGTGAGTCAGGCGTTGGTGAAATGCAGTATCTAAACAATGATGAGAGATGGACTGACTCCGGACTCTGACCAGGGGAATGTGAAAAACGATCCTCCAGGCTTGGTGGATGACGAGGATTTGGACCCTGAAAGACCGCAATTGGATGAAATGTTTATTAGTTCTGATGTGATCTCTGAGATTAATCATGCTTGTAAAATACATTTATCCTGAATGTGGGAATATTTAGTCAAAGGGGTGGATTGTTAGATTAATTTGGATTTTAAGAATAATGACTAAAGGATTTCACCCCAAATACAGTATAAATGTTAGAATTATCATGTAGTGTCAACCCACTAACAGAGGGGGCGGTACTAAACATTCAAGGGTGAAGGGGAAGGTGGAAACTGTTTAAGAAAGCCACCTAAAGGTGGGAGGAGCATAGTGCCTTTGTTTGTCAACAGTATGTATGTGTTTTTGGCGCTAGCGCTCTCCATGAAGAAATATACAGATAATACTTGTGGGTTGTGGACCTTGAATCATTGATGATTAAAACCAGAGCCTTACAACCTCTGGTAATGATTCAAGCTTAGGTTGAATTAGAGATAGAAATTCACATAACAGATGTTTAGAGAGGGGGAGGGGGAGCAGACAAGGGGAACTTCATAGTGTGATCAGAAAATCCTCCTAGCATGTTCGATGGAAACAAACAGAGACAGACAGACATGCACCTCACATCACCACATGCGAGCCTGAGGGAGGGAGGGAGGGAGGGAGGGAGGGAGGGAGGGAGGGAGGGAAAAACAGTCAAAAACAATACAGAGAAATGAAAGGAGACATAGATTGAGAGGTGGTGTAAATAGCTAGAGGGAAGGATGGGACTTTGTTGTTGGAATAAAACGATGAGATGTAAGCTTTGGTCTCCAGTGACACCTGTCAGTAGGAATAATACATACATACACATTCATAGCTGCCAATAGGTTTAACAGGGTTTGGCAGGAGGGTCGATAAACTGACAACCATTAATATCCACAGCACAGTCCCAAATGACAAAAAGACTGATTTATGAATCTGGAAATACAATTCAATACTCTCATTCTATCTGGGGGTTTGAGTAGAACTCTTTAATCAACAACATATAGGCAATGTTATGTCTACTTTCTCCAAAGCCTTGTGGGTATCATGCTAAGCCATCAAAGGTCATTCAGACACCAGTTGGGTGTTTGTTTGGTAAAATCCTGACAGATCAAAGAGGAGAAACGAGCATGTTGTCAGTTCTAATCTTACACGGGGAAACCTCACAGCTCTCTTATCTGGAGAGTAGCACACAGACACATACACGCACACGCACACACACACACACACGCACACGCACCCGCACACGCACACACACACCTGGGGAGGTGAGGGTGCTTCCTGACATGCTCCTCACTGTGGAGGTGCTGTGTTGTTGCTGCGAGGGTCCTGGAGCCCCCTGGAGATGCAGCATCTGATCCATCTGCTCCAGCTGCGGCTCCAAGCTGCAGGCGTAGAGGTCTGCAGGCAGGCAGGTCTCCACCGGGCCCTCCTCCAAATGTCAGAGTGACTCACCCTCCTATGTCTGCTTCCACACATGACACCACATGATGGAACCTGGCAGCTCTGAAAGCGCTCCACACCACCCTGCCCTGCGTCACCCTAACACATTCACAGAGTGGAACAATTGAAGTCGGAAGTTTACATACACTTAGGTTGGAGTCATTAAAACTAGTTCACAATTCCAGTGGGTCAGAAGTTTACATACACTAAGTTGACTGTGCCTTTAAACAGCTTGGAAAATTACAGAAAATGATGTCATGGCTTTAGAAGCTTCTGATAGGCTAATTGACATCACTTGAGTCAATTGGAGGTGTACCTGTGGATGTATTTCAAGACCTACCTTCAAACTCAGTAACTCTTTAATTGACATCATGGGAAAATCGAAAGAAATCAGCCAAGACCTCAGAAAAAAAAATGGTAGACCTCCACAAGTCTGGTTCATCCTTGAGAGCAATATAAACACCATGGGACCACGCAGCCGTCATACCGCTCAGGAAGGAGACGCGTTCTGTCTCCTAGAGATGAACGTACTTTGGTGCGAAAAGTGCAAATCAATCCCAGAACAACAGCAAAGGACCTTGTGAAGATGCTGGAGGAAACAGGTACAAAAGTATCTATATCCACAGTAAAACGAGTCCTATATCGACATAACCTGAAAGGCCGCTCAGCAAGGAAGAAGCCACTGCTCCAAAACCGCCATAAAAAAGCCAGACTACGGTTGCAACTGCACATGGGGACAAAGATCGTACTTGTTGGAGAAATGTCCTCTGGTCTGATGAAACAAAAATAGAACTGTTTGGCCATAATGACCATCGTTATGTTTGGAGGAAAAAGGGGGACTTGCAAGCCGAAGAGCACCATCCCAACCGTGAAGCACGGGGGTGGCAGCATCATGCTGTGGGGGTGCTTTGCTGCAGGAGGGCCTGGTGCACTTCACAAAATAGATGGCATCACGAGGAAGGAAAATTATGTGGATTTATTGAAGCAACATCTCAAGACATCAGTCAGGAAGTTAAAGCTATGTCGCAAATGGGTCTTCAAAATGGACAATGACCCGAAGCATACTTCCAAAGTTGTGACAAAATGGCTTAAGGACAACAAAGTCAAGGTATTGGAGTGGCCATCACAAAGCCCTGACCTCAATCCTATGGAAAATGTGTGGGCAGAACTGAAAAAGCATGTGCGAGCAAGGAGGCCAGCAAACCTGATTCAGTTACACCAGCTCTGTCAGGAGGAATGGGCCAAAATTCACCCAACTTATTGTGGGAAGCTTGTGGAAGGCTACCCGAAACGTTTGACCCAATTTAAACAATTTAAAGGCAATGCTACCAAATACTAATTGAGTGTATGTAAACTTCTGACCCACTGGGAATGTGATGAAAGAAATAAAAGCTGAAATAAATCATTCTCTCTACTATAATTCTGATATTTCACATTCTTAAAATAAAGTGGTGATCCTAACTACATTTACATTTACGTCATTTAGCAGACGCTCTTATCCAGAGCGACTTACAAATTGGTGCACTCACCTTATGATAGCCAGTGGGACAACCATTTTTTTTTCTTTCTTTCAAATGTATAAAATATATATATATATATTTTTTAGAGTGTTTTTAATTTTCATTTGTTTTATATATATATATATATATACATATATATATATATATATATATATATATATATATATATATATATATATATATATATATATATATATTTTTTTTTATGTGTTTATTTTTTTAAATTATTATTATTATTATTACTTAGCTTAACTGACCTAAAACAGGGAATTTTTACTAGGATTAAATGTCAGGAATTGTGAAAAACTGAGTTTAGATGTATTTGGCTAAGGTGTATGTAAGCTTCCGACTTCAACTGTACGTGAGAGAGTAGTGTGGCTATTAGGGATGGTCTGGAGTAAGGATTTCCTATTCTCACAGGACTTCATATTTCATATGAAATGTAACAAGCCTGTTTTGATTAGGAAGTATAGATTTTAGGCACAGAAAGAGGCAAACCTC
Organism: Coregonus lavaretus; assembly: GCF_964263955.1. Taxonomy (NCBI): domain Eukaryota; kingdom Metazoa; phylum Chordata; class Actinopteri; order Salmoniformes; family Salmonidae; genus Coregonus; species Coregonus lavaretus. The sequence goes on along the minus strand of NW_028157214.1, from coordinate 15,922 downwards.
TCGCATAAATAAACACACACAGATATACTCACACGAGTGTGTGCACTCGGACACACGCACAGTCTTTCTCTTTCTCTAAGAGCAGAAGATGGGCTGTGAATCAACTGTAAACAAACAGGATGATCTGAGACCAGAGTTGTCATCTTTTAGCTTCTGAAATCAATAGAGCACCCCTTTCACACCCTAATCCCCCCAACACTTGTGGAGCGATCTGGGGGAGGCTGGGGCCTGAAGAGAGGCCTGGGAGGGAGGGTACTGCAATCTGCAATTTCCTCCCATCTTTACTCACCTATGTGTTACATTTATCATAGAGTTAACCAGAAACCTATCCTTGTTGCTGCATTTGAATTTCCTCGTATAACAAACCTCCTTTTACCTCTCGTGTTATTCTCTCACTCTCTGTCTCACTCTCTCTCTCTTTCTTTCTTTCACTGTCTCTCTCTTTCTTTCTCTCTCTCTCTCTCTCTCTCTCTCTCTCTCTTCTCTCTCTCTCTCTCATTTGTTATTCTGTTCAGCCTTTGCATTTCTTATTAGGAAGCATCTCTTGGTAGAAATTAACCCCACTCCTCTGCACCTAAGTATTTTATACTGTTTTAAAACCTCCATTATGTCTCTCTCACATATCTTCTGTCTCGCTCCCTTATTGACATCATCAAGATATTTTCTAACTGGTGGAAGAGGGGAGGCAGATTAAAGCAGAGGAAGACAGAACTACAGAGTGGGTAGGAGAGAGAGGGAGAGACAGACAAAGATAAATAGAGAGAGAGACATAGAGAGAGAAAGATTGTGGGAGGAGAGATAGATAGATAGATAGATAGAGAGAGAGAGAGAGAGAGAGAGAGAGAGAGAGAGAGAGAGAGAGAGAGAGAGAGAGAGAGAGAGAGAGAGAGAGAGAGAGAGAGAGAGAGAGAGAGAGAGAGAGAGAGAGAGAGAGAGAGAGAGAGAGAGAGAGAGATAGAGAGAGATAGATAGATAGATAGATAGATAGATAGATAGATAGATAGATAGATAGATAGATAGATAGATAGATAGATAGATAGATAGATAGATAGATAGATAGATAGATAGATAGATAGATAGATAGATAGATAGATAGTAGATAGATAGATAGATAGATAGATAGATAGATAGATAGATAGATAGAATAAAAGAGAGAGATAGAAAGATCGTGGGAGAGAGAGAGACAGACTGAAAGAGAGAGAGAGAAAGAGAGATGGAGAGAGGTGCGTTGGGGTGGTTTTAGGGTGAGACGCTCCAGTGCTTGGCTGCCAAAACAGAAGGTCCCTCCAGGCAGATGAGAAGAGAGGAGAGAAAGAAACAGGTGAGATAGAGCAGTCAACCCCCCTCAACCCCTTCACCCCCTTCTCTCTTACCCCAGCAGAAAATCTATGCCTGCTTTCTTAGTATTCGTCTGAAGCCTTTACGGGGCGAGAAACGCAGGCACATGGACTACTGGTGAGGCCCAGGCTGGGTGGTGTGTGTGTGTGTGTGTGTGACAGGGTGTTTGTTAAGGCCTGACAGAGAGGACAGGGAAGACAAGTTCTCCCTCTACCTCACCCCCTTCTACCTCTCCTCTCTCTACCTCTCCTCCTCTACCTCTCCCCTCTAACTGTCCTCTACCTCTCGTCTCTCTACCTCTCCTCCCTCTACCTCTCCTCCCTCTACCTCTCCTCCTCTCTCCTCTCTACCTCTACCTCTCTTCCCTCTAACACTCATCTCACTGTCCACCTGTCCTGCTCTAGTCCTTTCTGTACATTCTGTTCTCAATCCTACCAGATTCACATGAACAGTTAAAATCCCATCAATAATTCTGTGATATATTCACTTCTGCGTTCCAAGCCTCGGTTGAGGTGACGTCTGTTGTCTTCTTGATTAGTGCAAACGGCACAGTTTGTGTTTTAGTAATTATAGCTCAGTGGTGGAAAAAGTACCCAATTGTCATACTTGAGTAAAAGTAAAGATACCTTAATAGAAAATGACTCAAGTAAAAGTGAAAGTCACCCAGTAAAATTCTACTTGAGTAAAAGTATAAAAGTATTTGGTTTTAAATATACTTAAATATCAAAAGTAAATGTAATTGCTAAAATATACTTATGTATCAAAAGTAAAAGTAGAAGTATAAATAATTTCTAATTCATTTACATTTACATTTACGTCATTTAGCAGACGCTCGTATCCAGAGCGACTTACAAATTGCATAAAGCAAACCAGACGGCATCATTTTCTTGTTTTTTAAAATTGATGGATAGCTAGGGGCATGCTCCAACACTCAGACATCATTTACAAACGAAGCATGTGTTTAGTGAGTCCGCCAGATCAGAGGCAGTAGAGATGACCAGGGATGTTCTCTTGATAAGTGTGTGAATTAGACAATTTTTCTGTCATGCTAAGCATTCAAAATGTAACGAGAACTTTTGGGTTTCAGGGAAAATGTATGGAGTAAAAGGTACATCATTTTCTTTAGGAATGTAGTGAAGTAAAAGTAAAAGTTGTCAAAAATATAAATAGTAAAGTAAAGTACAGATACCCCAAAAAACGACTTAAGTACTTTACACCACTGCTATAGCTACAACAATGATTGCCCTACAGAACTATTACTCTCCCAACTATCCTCTCTACCACTACTACCACTAAACCATACACACAAACTTAGTCCATTCCTCTCCCCCAAAGTGTTCCTCTTCTGTCACCTTGAGCCTGGTCGTCATGCTTCCCTGATCATTCCAAAGGTCACAGCTTGTAGCCACTGTCATTACCTGTCACTCTTCCCACACTCCCTCCCTCCTTCCCTCCCTCCTTCTCTCCATCTCTCCCTCCTCAAGACGCTCCCTGTCATGGATTTCATTCCTCGGCTCTGGAAGACAGATCAAAGTCACATTCTTGGTTGGGCTTTGAAGGTTAAGAGCGGAGAGGGGAGAGAGTGAGAAGTGATCCTACTACAAAATGAGCAGAGTGTGTGTGTAGTGTGGAGTGTGGACATGGGAGGGAATGGAGAAGGTGCAGAGGCAAGGCAGTAGAGTCACGTTGGCCAAGGTTGCTCTCAACGGGACCTTGTTAAAGTGTTCATTTAAGTGTTTCATTGTATCTGACAGTCTGCCAGTTACAAGTTCAGTTTTATCTGATTCTCAGTCTATCCACATCTAAGGATTCATCATTCTGAAACCTTTGGAGGAACAGATAGTTGTGTTTCAGCACATAAGCAGACTAGTCTAGTCAGTGAATGTTGTTACTGCAGGAGGAACCAAATGAAAGGGAGGCACTGCAGACAAGTAACTGTCCTCCATATTCCCAGAGAAACACTCAGTAAACAAAGCTATTGTAACAGCCTTGTTTAATTGAAAATATGCTTTATTGAGAGGAGAAGGGAACAACATAAAGAGACAGGGACATGAACACAGGCAGAGAGGGGAGGTGAGGGGGTAATCATTTGCAAAACTTTAATCACATCAGATCAATTATTCATGTTGAGTGCCCTGGTGACACACATGCACACACGCCACACCACACACACACACCTGACAGACAGACTGACGGGCGGGAATGAATAATGCAAGCAGCATTTACACTTGAAAGTCCATCTCTGATCTCTGCTTAGTCAGTTAGAAACATTATGCAACAACAGGGAATGACAATTAGAGAGAGAGGCAATGTATCCTGATAGGAATAGGATGAGACAAAACCCTCAAACTAAACCGGCCAGGCCACACCAGATCCACTGCAGTATTAGACGTTTGTCCTGGCAACAGGGTAAAATACATTGTAGATGTGTCCTGTAACACCACCACAGCATTTCTAAAATCAGTCTGTTATACACATTACGACAACTGAGGACATATCACTACAAAATTCATTGCAACTAGGAACTTATTGCTGTCAAGGGAGAAGGGAGATGACAGAGACAGAGAGAGGGGCTGGGGGAGGGAAGAGGACAGAGAGAGGGGCTGGGGGTGGAGGGGGAGAGAATGAAAAGAGGCAGGGAGGGGAAACCAGGGAGGGTGAGATAAATAGACAGAGGAAAAAGGAGAAAGTGTAATTCTTGGCTGCCACCATTTATCGTTAAATCCCTGACAGGCACCTACCAGAAGTCACTAAATAATCGCACAGAGATCCCTCGTCCTCCTCTCTCCTTCCTGATGCCCTTGGTACCACCACAGTGCTGGGTCAAACTACTGTCCATTGGCACCGGATTTGCTATATGGTGCATTGGTTTTGTCTCTGACTTGTTCATTCCACAGGAGTTGTGTTGGGTCTACAAGAGCAGGGGTACGTTTTTTCCTTCCTTTTTTCGTGGAACCCCTTGAATGTGTACTGAAGATCTCTGGTTGAGAATCACCACTACAAGGTGGATGGATAAAAAACTATGGAATGCGACAGGACACAGTATATGTTTCTAACATGTCATCACCAGACCCTGCATTTCAGAGGCCGCATTAACTGTATTGACATTGACATTTTACATTTACGTCATTTAGCAGACGCTCTTATCCAGAGCGACTTACAAATAGGTGCATTCACCTTATAGCCAGTGGGATAACCACTTTACAATGTTGTTTTTTTTTTGTTTTTTTTTTGTTTTTTTTGGGGGGGGGGGGGGGGGTGGGTTGGGGAACGTTCCATTGCATTAACAATATTCAATTCACCTTTGTTCTCTTCTTACATTCCATTAAAGCTTCAGATATTTGAGATGCAGGAAGAGTATCCTTCTTTATGAACACATTTGTTTACATCTACAGTGCTTTCAGAAAGTATTCATACCCCTTGACTTATTAAACGTTTTGTTGTGTTACAGCCTGAATTCGAAATGGATTAAATATTTTTTTTTTATCTCACCAATCTACACACAATACCCCATAATGACAAAGTGAAAACATGTTTTTAGAAATATTTGCAAATATACAGAAATATCTCATTTACATAAGTATTCACACCACTGAGTCAATACTTTGTAGAAGCACCTTTGGTGGGGATTACAGCTGTGAGTCTTTCTGGGTAAGTCTCTAAGAGCTTTCCACACCTGGATTGTTCAATATTTGTCATTATTCTTTTCATAATTCTTCAAGCGCCATCAAGTTGATTGTTGATCATTGCTAGACAGCCATTTCCAAGTTTTACCATAGACTTTCAAGACGTTTTAAGTCAACTGTAACTAGACAACTCAGGAATATTCTATGTCGTCTTGGTAAGCAACTCCAGTGTATATTTGGCCTTGTGTTTAAGGTTATTGTCCTGCTGAAAGGTGAATTTGTCTCCCAGTGTCTGTTGGAAAGTAGACTGAACCAGGTTTTCCTCTAGGATTTTGCCTGCACTTATAGTTGTATTCTGTTTCTTTTTTTCTTAAAAAACTCCCTACTCCTTGCTGATGAGAAGCATACCCATAAGATGATGCAGCCACCACCATGCTTGAAAATACTCAGTGATGGTACTCAGTGACGTATTGTGTTGGATTTGCCCCAAACATAACACTTCGTATTCAGGACAAAAAGTTCATTTCTTTGCCACATTTTTTGCAGTATTACTTTAGTGCCTTGTTGCCAACAGGATGCATGTTTTCAAGTATTTGTATTATGTACAAGCTTCCTTCTTTTCACTCTGTCATTTAGGTTAGTATTGTGAAGTAACTACAATGTTGATCCATCCTCAGTTTTCTCATATCACAGCCATTAAGCTCTGTAACTGTTTTAATATCACCATTCGCCTTATGTTGAAATCCCTGAGTAGTTTCCTTCCTCTCCGGCAACTGAGTTAGGAAGGACGCCTGTATCTTTGTAGTGACTGGATGTATTGATACACCATCCAAAGCCTAATAATTTCATCAATAACTTCATAACTACCGCACAGCTTCAAGTTCCTTGGTGTCCACATCACCAACAAACTATGATGGTCCAAACACACCAAGACAATCGTGAAGAGGGCACGAAAAAGCCCATTACCCATTTGGCATGGGTCCTCAGATCCTCAAAAAGTTATACAGCTGCACCATCGAGAGCATCCTGACTGGTTGCATCACCGCCTGGTATGGCAACTGCTTGGCCCTTTCGACCGCAAGGCACTACAGAGGGTAGTGCGTACAGCCCAGTACATCACTGGGGCCAAGCTTCCTGCCATCCAGGACCTCTATACCAGGCGGTGTCAGAGGAAGGCCCTAAAACTTGTCAAAGACTCCAGACACCCTAGTCATAGACTGTTCTCTCTGATACCGCACGGCAAGCGGTACCGGAGCGCCAAGTCTAGGTCCAAAAGTCTTCTTAACAGCTTCTACCCCCAAGCCATAAGACTCCTGAACAGCTAATCATAGCTACCCAGACTATTTGCATTGTTGGTTAAGGGCTTGTAAGTAAGCATTTATAATATAATAATATAATATGCCATTAAGCAGACGCTTTTATCCAAAGCGACTTACAGTCATGCGTGCTTACATTTCACTGTAAGGTTTACACCTGTTGTATTCGGCGCATGTGGCAAATAAAATTTGATTTGATTTGATGCTCAAAGGGATAATCATATATTTTTTTATTATTACCCATCTACCAATTGGTGCCCTTCTTTGCGAGGCATTAAAAAACCTCCCTGGTCTTTGTGGTTGAAATTCACTACTCGATTGAGGGACGTTACAGATAACTGCATGTGTAAGGTACAGAGATGAGGTAGTTATTCAAACACAGTATTGAACACAGAATGAGTCCATGCAACTTATTATATGATTTGATAAGCACATTTTTACTCCTGAATTTACCAAAGGGGTTGAATACTTATTGACTCAAGACATTTCAGCTTTAAATGTACTTTCATTAAAAAAATATTCTACAAACAAAATTCCACTTTTACATTATGGGCTACTGTGTGTAGATCAGTGACACAAAATCTCAATTTATTCAATTTAGAAATTCAGGCTGTAACACAACAACATGTGGTAAAAGTAAAGGGGTGTGAATACTTTCTGAAGGCACTGTATGTCTGTCCACATGTTTGCAATAGAAAGACACAAACTGATAAATAATAGTGTGATACAGCGTTGCGTTACAGATGCATTACAGATCAATAGTATTTGTCAATATGAATCTTATGAGAAGGACGAAGTGGATGGATGGTAGCAGATTCAACTAATTAACTAACAAATTAACTAAGAACTAAATGATAATCAAAACACAGAAGAGTACAGTATGCATAGTTCATAAATGATAATAACACACATTTGTCTTTAAATGTGCTGACCACACCATGTATCCTTGTCATGTCCCTGTCTGTCACAGCTGAGGAGGTGTAGAGGAGCGATGAGCCCCATGTTAGGATGACTTACGGTGTCTCACTTTGACTCTGATAGAAAGGTAGAGTGTGTCTGTACAGACGGACCGATGGATGGAGAGGGGGATCAATTCTTACCTCTCCATGTGTGATCTTCATCTTCCCTCCCCCCCACACTCTCTCTCTCTCTCTCTCTCTCTCTCTCTCTCTCTCTCTCTCTCTCTCTCTCTCTCTCTCTCTCCCTCTATCTCTCTCTGTCTCTCTCTCTCTCCCTCTCTCTCTGTATGTGTGTGTGTCTTGGTGTGTGTGTTTCTTTATGTACCAGTCTACAGAGATTAGCATGAACTTGGGGGACATCCATGAAAATGTCATTGTTTTCTTGTGTTTTATTTTTATGATACTGTTTATACAGTGTGGATGATTCTTCATCCCCGAAGGAGAGCGAGTTTAGTTTTGTCTGCTTGGAATGGGGAACAGTAAATAAGTAGTATTGAGGGAACGCATGTGTCTGTGTGTGTGTGTGTGTGTGTGTGTGTGTGTGTGTGTGTGTGTGTGTGTGTGTGTGCATGTAAATGTGTGTGTGTGTGTGTGTGTGTGTGTGCATGTAAATGTGTGTGTGTGTGTGTGTGTGTGCATGCCGGCGCATGTGTGTCTGTCTGTGTGTGTTCGTTAGGGATCGTTTCTGTCATCACTTTAGAAGATTGTGACCCCAGAACACAGTGGCACTGAGCTGCTGTATTATTCAGACAGTGTCTCACCCCCCCATCCTCTGGAGAAGGCTAGGCTGTGATTGCTGGGAGCTGACTGACTGACATTTGCACATGAAAATCGTCTCTGTTTCCCCCCTAAACACCTATGCTGCTTAAGCAAAACAGTGGAGGGACAAGGGTCTCTGTTTGTGGAGGTGGTGTGTGTGTGTGTGTGTGTGTGTGTGTGTGTGTGTGTGTGTGTGTGTGTGTGTGTGTGTGTGTGTGTGTCCGTCATGTGTCATGGTAGCTCCTAGGGCTTCATGTTCTGTCTGGCTGAATCTCCTGCTCTGCTTCAGCAGTCAGTCTCCTCTCAGTTCCCTCAAAGACCATCTCTGTCCCTTAGAGGCTCTACCTCCTCTACACTGCATCCATTTCAGATACACTCTCTTCTCCTCTCCTCCTCCTCCTCCTCCTCCTCCTCCTCCTCCTCCTCCTCCTCCTCCTCTTCTCCTCTCCTCTCGGCGCCACACTCACCAGACACCTCCTCTTCTCCTCTCCTCCTCTCTTCCCCTCCTCCTCCTCCTCCTCCTCCTCCTCCTCCTCCCCTTCCTAATCCTCTTCTCCTCCTCCTCCTCCTCTCTTCCTCCTCCTCCTCCTCCTCCTCCTCCTCCTCCTCTCCCGGGGCTCAGGTGTGTGATTGACAGCTGTCCACTTATATGAGGGCAGAAGAACACCAACAGTTGTCTCGGACTGAACATCACTAGAACTAGTTTATAACCAGATTAACTGTTCTCAGTTTTCTTTTTATCAGCTTCTTAAAAGGTGCAATATGCAGAAATCACTCCGCCTGGTTGCTAAAATTGTAATAGTTCGCCTAATTTCAGTTTATGTGACAAAACCAGTAGTCATTGTGTAGAGTATCATTGTATCATTTAAACCGCTGTGAAATATATTTTTCATAACCAAAAATATTGTATTTTCAGCTGTTTGATGCTGGTGTACAAAACTGAAAGTAAAAGACGCAAAGGCGAAACTTAAGAATGGGAAGCATAGAAATAGCGCACATAGAACAGATCTACTGCTTCTTAGACTTGCTTTCAAAGAGAATGACAGATCTATAACTCAAAGTTCTATGTGAATTTGGTTGGGGTGGCCCAAAAAGTGACATGTAGCAGCTTTAAACAGCACTTTGATTTTAAAGGATTTTCTCAATACCATGTCTATAGTTATCAGAATAAAAAATAAAAATAATAATAGTCTTCTATACTTTATCTATCCTATTGTAATTGCTGCGTTTACTAAATATAATGAAAATGGTAATTGTACCTCTTTAATCCATGGGGTTTCACAAAATCATGTTGTGGCAACCCTAGGTTTTAGCATTTTCTAACGGGGTGGAAGTGAAGTGCTCCGTTTTGTGCTCTATGGTACAACCTTTAGTTTACTGCTCTATGGTAGAACCTTTAGTTTTCTTGGAAGAACATTTAGCTGTGAACAAGGTCTACAGCTGCAGTTGTAAAAAGTAACTCCATGTTTGATTACCATGGAAACAGCCAAAACAACACCACTAGCTGATGATGACAAACCCAGGTTGGCAGGATTGCTTTCTTGCCAAGCGTGATTGGCTGAGGTCGGGAGAGCGTAACCAAGGCTGTGTCCAAAATGCACCCTATTCCCTATGGGCGCTGGTCAAAAGTAGTGCACTATATAGGAAATAGGGTGCCATTTGGGATGCAACCCAAAAGCTGTGATTTATAGTTTTGTGTTGTTGTGTTGTCCCTGGATGGTGGACCACCACATTGATGTTGCCTCTTACCCACCACTGTAATTACATGTCAGGAAACACATGCACGCACACATGCATGCACCCACACATGCATACACAGCCAAGGCACTAACCACCATAATTACCATGTGTGTATATTAGCATAGTGATAGTCATAGAGGAGAGGAGAGGGAGGAGAGGAGGAGAGAGGAGAGGAGAGGAGGAGAGGAGAGGAGAGGAGGGAGAGGAGAGGAGAGGAGAGGAGAGGAGAGGAGAGGAGAGGAGGGGAGAGGAGAGGAGGAGGAGAGGAGAGGAGAGGAGAGGAGAGGAGAGGAGAGGAGAGGAGAGGAGAGGAGAGGAGAGGAGAGGAGAGGAGAGGAGAGGAGAGAGAGGAGAGGAGAGGAGAGGAGAGGAGAGGAGAGGAGCGAGTGATTGATTGGTGTACTCTGCACAAAAGGCACTGCAGAAGATGTAAAGGTCAGAAAGAAGACTGGTTAGAGGTAGGACTGGAGGGCATTTTGTCAAGCAATGCTTATATTCCAAATTGAAGCGCAAAACCTAAGAGTCCAGAGAATATCCCTGCTTTCATCAGTTGTGAAGGTTACACAAATATGTGCAATTAGCAGTTACAAGAACATATCTGGTCATTAAACATCAAGGCATGTTGAAATCCTACTACAGGTGATAAACCCTATGATATATCTCAATGGATGTGCCTCTGCCACTGGGCCGTCAGTGACTGTGGAACCTTGTAGCATCCCAAGTGGTCAAACTGACTGCTGTTTGTGATCATTTTTGGTCCTGCTACGCTTTTGCATCTTGTTGGATATTCAAAATATTTTCTTTTTTCTACAGTCTATCTGGAACATTGAAATTGAGAGATGATCAAAACTCATATTAAATTTTTTTTTGGTTCTGTTCTGTTCTGACCTCCCAGGTGATGAAAGGCCAGTGAGTGTCTACCCTCAGTGGCTAGAGGTCAATGTCATTAAATAGACACTAATTTGCCTTTGGGTGTAAAGACCCTCACTGTGCAGGAGACAGGCATTGCCATATAGCTACATATGAGGACACCAAGGGTCTGACCTCGGTGATTGTTTCTAAATGTAAAAAAGGTGTGATTTCGATCTGGTTGTGCATCAGCAGCTTTCCTCTGTTATATGTCACTCACTGACAGTCACTCAATTAGCCCATGTCAGTAAAAAAACAATTTAATGATAAATTAGTCTAGTTAGTCTAGCAGCTATCTAAACTTGTAATAATCATGTCCGAATTACCGATTGGGCACGTAGGGCACGTGCCCAGGGGCCCTGACCTCCAGGGGGCCCACATTGATTTTGTTAGTCACGCTCACCCAGATATCATATTAACCTGGCATAAGTCATAGGCAAAATGTGTAGAATTGTAGGAAATTAGCTTTTAAAACTGCAAACATTTCTCCCCACCCCATGGCAAAATAATTATGTAGGAATTGCAGGAATGAGTTGTAAATCTGCAACAACAAAAACGTTCTGTAAAGCAAACGTATTTGTTTACATTTTGTTCATACAAATAATTTTTATGCTAACAGATCCCTCTGTACATATACCATTATAGTTTTTAATCCAGTGCTAAGTTAATGTGAGTTAATGTGTAGTGGCTAATCGTATAGCTAATAGACTATGTGTTTTGTAGATCGACTGAGGTGAATGAAGCTACAGCAACCAATGTGATAATGGCTGGGGTCAGTTTGGCTTGTTTTTGCTGTTCTCCAAATGTCATTTTAGAGTTTTTAAATTGTTAAGAAATGCAGTAAATGACTTCAACTTTTTTTAAATGTCTTTCTCCGGACCTACTAAAACTCACACCTTGGCTACGGCCCTGGAGACAAGATGGGGTATTAGAAGAAGGGGCTACTAATGATAGGGCTGGTGAAAGCATAGTTTCTCACAGCCCACTGGCAAGAGAGACTAGTGAAGCACGATATTGGTGGGAATATATAGCTAACTGCCAAAATAAAGGAATCACTTAAATAAATGAGGGATACAAGTATATTGAAAGCAGGTGCTTCCACAGAGGCGTGGGTTCCTGAGTTAATTAAGCAAATAACATGCCATCATGCTTAGAGTCATGTATAAAAATCCCAGTTGCCCATTATTTTGGCTACTATGGCTAGAAGAAGAGATCTCAGTGACTTTGAAAGAGGGGTCTCAAAGGAGCATAGGGGGTTTAAAAGGTGTGTGTGTGTGTGTGTGTATGTGCGTGCGTGTGTGCGTATGCGCGTGTGTCAGTCACCAGATCTCAACCCAAATGAACACTTATGGGACATTCAGGAGCGGCGCCCTGAGCATCCCTCCAGTAGAGTCAACCTTCTGTCTCATGTAACCATACCAAACAGAAACATATCATACTAATTTGATTGTCACGGATTTACTTTAACTATTTTCCGTCTAGTCTATGAGACCAGTCTGAAATACAGGACAGATTCAGGTGACGGGAAAGAGGAAGACAACCAGACAACCCAGAGAAGTGTTTACACTGATGTTACAGCTCATTAGAGAAGTATCAGTGTCTCCCTCTGCGGTTTCTCCCCATGATGACTAGGACCTCAAGTGTTTTCAGCTGCATCTGTGCCTTATTGATTTGTATGTCTTATTAAAGGTAGCCAACACTCTAGCTGAAAGAATATATATTACCAGGAAATAGAGATACTGATCGGGTCAAGAGAAGAAGCAGGGTTTAAATTATACGTAAAGAGAGGATTTGAGGGCTGCAGGTAGCCTAGCGGTTAAGAGCGTTAACCGAAAGGTTGCTGGTTCGAATCCCGAGGCGACTAGGTGAAAAATCTGTAGCTGTGCCCTTGAGCAAGGCACTTCACTCTAATTGCTATTGGAAGTCCCCTCCTGTACTCCCTGTTCACGCATGGCCAGGCACGACTCCAACACCATCATTAGTTTGCCGACGACACAACAAGTGGTAGCCTGATCACCGACAACGATGAGACAGCCTATAGGGAGGAGGTCAGAGACCTGGCCGTGTGGTGCCAGGATAACAACCTCTCCTCAACGTGACCAAGACAAAGGAGATGATTGTGGACTACAGGAAAAAAAAGAGGACTGAGCACGCCCCCATTCTCATCGACGGGGCTGTAGTGGAACAGGTTGAGAGCTTCAAGTTCCTTGGTGTCCACATCACCAACGAACTATCATGGTCCAAACACACCAAGACAGTCGTAAAGAGGGCACGACAAAGCCTATTCCCCTCGAGGAGACTGAAAAGATTTGGCATGGGTCCTCAGATCCTCAAAAAATTATACAGCTGCCACCATCGAGAGCATCCTGACTGGTTGCATCACCGCCTGGTATGGCAACTGCTTGGCCTCCGACCGCAAGGCCACTACAGAGGGTAGTGCGTACAGCCCAGTACATCACTGGGGCCAAGCTTCCTGCCATCCAGGACCTCTATACCAGGCGGTGTCAGAGGAAGGCCCTCAAAATTGTCAAAGACTCCAGCCACCCTAGTCATAGACTGTTCTCTCTGCTACCGCACGGCAAGCGGTACCGGAGCGCCAAGTCTAGGTCCAAAAGTCTTCTTAACATTTACATTACATTTTAGTCATTTAGCAGACGCTCTTATCCAGAGCGACTTACAGGAGCAATTAGGGTTAAGTGCCTTGCTCAAGGGCACATTTACGTCATTTAGCAGACGCTCTAGTCCAGAGCGACTCACAAATTGATGCATTCACCCCTATAGCCAGTGGGATAACCACTTTACAATTTTTTTTGGGTGGGGGGGGGGGGGGGGGGTAGAAGGATTACTTTATCCTATCCCAGGTATTCCTCTTAAAGAGGTGGGGTTTCAAATGTCTCCGGAAGGTGGTGAGTGACTCCGCTGTGGGGGGGGGGGGGGGGGGGGGGGGGGGTAGAAGGATTACTTTATCCTATCCCAGGTATTCCTTAAAGAGGTGGGGTTTCAAATGTCTCCGGAAGGTGGTGAGCGACTCCGCTGTGTGTGTGTGGGGGGGGGGGGTGAAGGATTGCTTATCCTATCCCAGGTATTCCTTAAAGAGGTGGGGTTTCAAATGTCTCCGGAAGGTGGTGAGTGACTCCGCTTGTCCTGGCGTCGTGAGGGAGCTTGTTCCACCATTGGGGTGCCAGAGCAGCGAACAGTTTTTGACTGGGCTGAGCGGGAACTATGCTTCCGCAGAGGAAGGGGAGCCAGCAGGCCAGAGGTGGATGAACGCAATGCCCTCGTTTGGTGTAGGGACTGATCAGAGCCGAAGGTACATAGGTGCCGTTCCCCTCGCTGCTCCAAAGGCAAGCACCATGGTCTTGTAACGATGCGAGCTTCAACTGGAAGCCAGTGGAGTGTGCGGAGGAGGGGGGTGACGTGAGAGAACTTGGGAAGGTTTGAACACCAGACGGGCTGCGGCATTCTGGATGAGTTGTAGGGGTTTAATGGCACATGCAGGGAGGCCAGCCAACAGCGAGTTGCAGTAATCCAGACGGGAGATGACAAGTGCCTGGATTAGGACCTGTGCCGCTTCCTGTGTAAGGCAGGGTCGTACTCTCCGAATGTTGTAGAGCATGAACCTGCAGGAGCGGGTCACCGCCTTGATGTTAGCGGAGAACGACAGGGTGTTGTCCAGGGTCACGCCAAGGCTCTTCGCACTCTGGGAGGAGGACACAACGGAGTTGTCAACCGTGATGGCGAGATCATGGAACGGGCAGTCCTTCCCGGGAGGAAGAGCAGCTCCGTCTTGCCAGGGTTCAGCTTGAGGTGGTGATCCGTCATCCATACTGATATGTCTGCCAGACATGCAGAGATGCGATTCGCCACCTGGTTATCAGAAGGGGGAAAGGAGAAGATTAGTTGTGTATCGTCAGCGTAGCAATGATAGGAGAGGCCGGTGTGAGGATATGACAGAGCCAAGTGACTTGGGTGTATAGGGAGAAGAAGGAGAGGGCCTAGAACTGAGCCCTGGGGGGACACCAGTGGTGAGAGCACGTGGTGCGGAGACAGCTTCTCGCCACGCCACTTGGTAGGAGCGACCGGTCAGGTAGGACGCAATCCAGGAGTGAGCCGCGCCGGAGATGCCCAGCTCGGAGAGGGGTGGAGAGGAGGATCTGATGGTTCACAGTATCAAAGGCAGCAGACAGGTCTAGAAGGACAAGAGCAGAGGAGAGAGAGTTAGCTTTAGCAGTGCGGAGAGCCTCCGTGACACAGAGAAGAGCAGTCTCAGTTGAATGACCAGTCCTGAAACCTGATTGGTTTGGATCAAGAAGGTCATTCTGAGAGAGATAGCAAGAGAGTTGGCTAAAGACGGCACGCTCAATAGTTTTGGAAAGAAAGAAAGAACAGCTTCTACCCCCAAGCCATAAGACTCCTGAACAGCTAATCATAGCTACCCAGACTATTTGCTATTGTGGTTAAGGGCTTGTAAGTAAGCATTTATAATATAATAATATAATATGCCATTTAGCAGACGCTTTTATCCAAAGCGACTTACAGTCATGCGTGCTTACATTTCACTGTAAGGTTTACACCTGTTGTATTCGGCGCATGTGGCAAATAAAATTTGATTTGATTTGATGCTCAAAGGGATAATCATATATTATTTAATTATTACCCATCTACCAATTGGTGCCCTTCTTTGCGAGGCATTAAAAAACCTCCCTGGTCTTTGTGGTTGAAATTCACTACTCGATTGAGGGACGTTACAGATAACTGCATGTGTAAGGTACAGAGATTAGGTAGTTATTCAAACACAGTATTTGAACACAGAATGAGTCCATGCAACTTATTATATGATTGATAAGCACATTTTTACTCCTGAATTTACCAAAGGGGTTGAATACTTATTGACTCAAGACATTTCAGCTTTAAATGTACTTTCATTAAAAAAATATTCTACAAACAAATTCCACTTTTACATTATGGGTCAGTGACACAAAATCTCAATTTATTCAATTTAAAATTCAGGCTGTAACACAACAAAATGTGGTAAAAGTAAAGGGGTGTGAATACTTTCTGAGGCACTGTATGTCTGTCCACATGGTTGCAATAGAAAGACACAAACTGATAATAATTACATTTACATTTACATTTACGTCATTTAGCAGACGCTCTTATCCAGAGCGACTTACAAATTGGTGCATTCACCTTATAGCCAGTGGGATAACCCACTTTACAATGTTTTTTTTTTTTTTGGGGGGGGGGGGGGGGGGGGGTAAGGGGGGGGGTGGTA
>NW_028157215.1:5000-32022 GCF_964263955.1 Coregonus lavaretus | reverse complement strand
GGGTTAAAAAGGAGGATTGTAAATATGAAAAGGAGGGAGAAAGAAACAACACGTTTTTTGTTGGAGTTGCAGTGAGAGAACAGGGCTGAAGGCCTCCCACATGACTGGAACAACAAATCAGGAACCAGTTGGCGGTGCGGTGAGAGATCAGGGCTGAAGACCTCCTACATGTCACTTTGTGTTTGCTCAGAGAGCGACACTTTATTACCTTGTTATTCACTATGGGGGCTGGGCGGTGTTGCGTGTCTGGGTGGTCTAACTGGTCTGTTATTCACTATGGGGGCTGGGCGGTGCTGCGTGTCTGGGTGGTCTAACTGGTCTGTTATTCACTATGGGGGCTGGGTGGTGCTGCGTGTCTGGGTGGTCTAACTGGTCTGTTATTCACTATGGCGGCTGGGCGGTGCTGCGTGTCTGGGTGGCCTAACTGGTCTGTTATTCACTATGGGGGCTGGGCGGTGCTGCGTGTCTGGGTGGTCTAACTGGTCTGTTATTCACTATGGGGGCTGGGCGGTGCTGCGTGTCTGGGTGGTCTAACTGGTCTGTTATTCACTATGGGGGCTGGGCGGTGCTGCGTGTCTGGGTGGTCTAACTGGTCTGTTATTCACTATGGGGACTGGGCGGTGCTGCGTGTCTGGGTGGTCTAACTGGTCTGTTATTCACTATGGGGGCTGGGCGGTGCTGCGTGTCTGGGTGGTCTAACTGGTCTGTTATTCACTATAGGGGCTTGGCGGTGCTGCGTGTCTGGGTGGTCTAACTGGTCTGTTATTCACTATGGGGGCTGGGCGGTGCTGCGTGTCTGGGTGGTCTAACTGGTCTGTTATTCACTATGGGGGCTGGGCGGTGCTGCGTGTCTGGGTGGTCTAACTGGTCTGTTATTCACTATGGGGGCTGGGCGGTGCTGCGTGTCTGGGTGGTCTAACTGGTCTGTTATTCACTATGGGGGCTGGGCGGTGCTGCGTGTCTGGGTGGTCTAACTGGTCTGTTATTCACTATGGGGGCTGGGCGGTGCTGCGTGTCTGGGTGGTCTAACTGGTCTGTTATTCACTATGGGGGCTGGGCGGTGCTGCGTGTCTGGGTGGTCTAACTGGTCTGTTATTCACTATGGGGACTGGGCGGTGCTGCGTGTCTGGGTGGTCTAACTGGTCTGTTATTCACTATGGGGGCTGGGCGGTGCTGCGTGTCTGGGTGGTCTAACAGGTTTGTTATTCACTATAGGGGCTTGGCGGTGCTGCGTGTCTGGGTGGTCTAACTGGTCTGTTATTCACTATGGGGGCTGGGCGGTGCTGCGTGTCTGGGTGGTTTAACTGGTCTGTTATTCACTATGGGGGCTGGGTGGTGCTGCGTGTCTGGGTGGTCTAACTGGTCTTTTATTCACTATGGGGGCTGGGCGGTGCTGCGTGTCTGGGTGGTCTAACTGGTCTGTTATTCACTATGGGGGCTGGGCGGTGCTGCGTGTCTGGGTGGTCTAACTGGTCTGTTATTCACTATGGGGGCTGGGCGGTGCTACGTGTCTGGGTGGTCTAACTGGTCTGTTATTCACTATGGGGGCTGGGCGGTGCTGCGTGTCTGGGTGGTCTAACTGGTCTGTTATTCACTATGGGGGCTGGGCGGTGCTGCGTGTCTGGGTGGTCTAACTGGTCTGTTATTCACTATGGGGGCTGGGCGGTGCTGCGTGTCTGGGTGGTCTAACTGGTCTGTTATTCACTATAGGGGCTTGGCGGTGCTGCGTGTCTGGGTGGTCTAACTGGTCTGTTATTCACTATGGGGGCTGGGCGGTGCTGCGCGTCTGGGTGGTCTAACTGGTCTGTTATTCACTATGGGGGCTGAGCGGTGCTGCGTGTCTGGGTGGTCTAACTGGTCTGTTATTCACTATGGGGGCTGGGTGGTGCTGCGAATCTGGGTGGTCTAACTGGTCTGTTATTCACTATGGGGGCTGGGCGGTGCTGCGTGTCTGGGTGGTCTAACTGGTCTGTTATTCCCTATGGGGGCTGGGCGGTGCTGCGTGTCTGGGTGGTCTAACTGGTCTGTTATTCACTATAGGGGCTGGGCGGAGCTGCGTGTCTGGGTGGTCTAACTGGTCTGTTATTCATTATGGGGGCTGGGCAGTGCTGCGTGTCTGGGTGGTCTAACTGGTCTGTTATTCACTATAGGGGCTGGGCGGTGCTGCCTGTCTGGGTGGTCTAACTGGTCTGTTATTCACTATGGGGGCTGGGCGGTGCTGCGTATCTGGTTGGTCTAACTGGTCTGTTATTCTCTATGGGGGCTGGGCGGTGCTGCGTGTCTGGGTGGTCTAACTGGTCTGTTATTCACTATGGGGGCTGGGCGGTGCTGCGTGTCTGGGTGGTCTAACTGGTCTGTTATTCACTATGGGGGCTGGGCGGTGCTGCGTGTCTGGGTGGTCTAACCGGTCTGTTATTCATTATGGGGGCTGGGCGGTGCTGCGTGTCTGGGTGGTCTAACTGGTCTGTTATTCACTATAGGGGCTGGGCGGTGCTGCGTGTCTGGGTGGTCTAACTGGTCTGTTATTCACTATGGGGGCTGGGCGGTGCTGCTTGTCTGGGTGGTCTAACTGGTCTGTTATTCACTATGGGGGCTGGGCGTTGCTGCGTGTCTGGGTGGTCTAACTGGTCTGTTATTCATTATGGGGGCTGGGCGGTGCTGCGTGTCTGGGTGGTCTAACTGGTCTGTTATTCACTATAGGGGCTGGGCGGTGCTGCGTGTCTGGGTGGTCTAACTGGTCTGTTATTCACTATGGGGGCTGGGCGGTGCTGCGTATCTAGGTGGTCTAACTGGTCTGTTATTCACTATGGGGGCTGGGCGGTGCTGCGTGTCTGGGTGGTCTAACTGGTCTGTTATTCACTATGGGGGCTGGGCGGTGCTGCGTGTCTGGGTGGTCTAACTGGTCTGTTATTCATTATGGGGGCTGGGCGGTGCTGCGTGTCTGGGTGGTCTAACTGGTCTGTTATTCACTATAGGGGCTGGGCGGTGCTGCGTGTCTGGGTGGTCTAACTGGTCTGTTATTCACTATGGGGGCTGGGCGGTGCTGCGTGTCTGGGTGGTCTAACTGGTCTGTTATTCACTATGGGGGCTGGGCGGTGCTGCGTGTCTGGGTGGTCTAACTGGTCTGACTTCATTGCACCCCCCAGCCTATCTAATCTCCGCACATACACACACACACACATAGACACACAGACAGACACACACACACAGACAGGCAAGACAGACACACAGACAAGCAGAAAGACACACACACACACACACACAGACACAGACAGACAGACAGACAGACAGACAGACAGACAGACAGACAGACAGACAGACAGACAGACAGACAGACAGACAGACAGACAGACAGACAGACAGACAGACAGACAGACAGACAGACAGACAGACAGACAGACAGACACACACACACACACACACACACACACACACACACACACATACACATATACCACAGGAAGTCAATTTTGTGGTTGATATGGTATAAGGCTGATCTTTTTTTCCTGTCTTCTATTTCCTGTCTTCTGTTTCCTGTCTTCTGTTTCCTGTCTTCTGTTTCCTGTCTTCTGTTTCCTGTCATCTGTTTCTTGTCTTCTGTTTCCTGTCTTTTGTTTCCTATATTCTGTTTCCTGTCTTCTGTTTCCTGTCTCCTGTTTCCTATCTTCTGTTTCCTGTCTTCTGTTTGCTGTCTTCTGTTTCCTGTCTTTTGTTTCCTGTCTTCTGTTTCCTGTCTTCTGTTTCCTATCATCTGTTTCCTGTTTTCTGTTTCCTGTCTTCTGTTTCCTATCTTCTGTTTCCTGTCTTCTGTTTCCTATCTAATGTTTCCTATCTTCTGTTTCCTAACTTCTGTTTCCTGTCTTCTGTTTCCTGTCTTCTGTTTCCTGTCTTCTGTTTCCTGTCTTCTGTTTCCTGTCTTCTGTTTCCTGTCATCTGTTTCTTGTCTTCTGTTTCCTATCTTCTGTTTCCTGTCTTCTGTTTCCTGTCTTCTGTTTCCTATCTTCTGTTTCATGTCTTCTGTTTCCTATCTTCTGTTTCCTGTCTTCTGTTTCCTAACTTCTGTTTCCTGTCTTCTGTTTCCTATCAATTTTTTCCTATCTTCTGTTTCCTGTCTTCTGTTTCCTATCTTCTGTTTCCTGTCTTCTGTTTCCTATCTTCTGTTTCCTGTCTTCTGTTTCCTGTCTTCTGTTTCCTGTCTTCTGTTTCCTGTCTTCTGTTTCCTGTCTTCTGTTTCCTGTCTTCTGTTTCCTATTTTCTGTTTCCTATCTTCTGTTTCCTGTCTTCTGTTTCCTATCTTCTGTTTCCTGTCTTCTGTTTCCTATCTTCTGTTTCCTGTCTTCTGTTTCCTGTCTTCTGTTTCCTGTCTTCTGTTTCTTGTCTTCTGTTTCCTGTCTTCTGTTTCCTATTTTCTGTTTCCTATCTTCTGTTTCCTGTCTTCTGTTTCCTGTCTTCTGTTTCCTGTCTTCTGTTTCCTATCTTTTGTTTCCTATCTATTGTTTCCTGTCTTCTGTTTCCTGTCTTCTGTTTCCTATCTTCTGTTTCCTGTCACTCAGCAGTCAGAAGTGTAATTCACAGAGACCCGTCCTGTCCATCTTTGTATCCTCATCATCTCTGCGTCCCAAATGGCACCATATTCCCTATGTCAGGGTTCTTCAATTCCGGTCCCGGAGGGCCGAAACACTTCTGTTTTTTATTTCTACCTGGTAGTTAATTGCACTCACCTGGTGTCCCAGGTCTGAATTAGCCCCTGATTAGAAGGAGAGGATGAAAAACAGAGGTGTTTCGGCCCTCCAGGAACCGGAATTGAAGAACCCTGCCCTATGTAGTGCACTACTTTAGACCAGGGGCCATAAAGGGTCTGATCAAAAGTAGTGCACTATATAGAGGATAGGGTGCCATTTTGGAAGCAGCCTCTGTGGTCTCTAGCACCGACATTACTGACCGATAGAGACATTTAGAAGCGCTCCCCTCAACCGATCTGCTTATCATGGAAATTACAACTGCATATTGACTGTATCACTTAGTCTGGCATTCTCTTCCCGATTACAGTGCACTACTTCTGACCAGGGCCCATAGGGTGTGTGTGTGTGTGTGTGTGTGTGTGTGTGTGTGTGTGTGTGTGTGTGTGAGGCTGTGGCAGATAGCATTAGTTTACACACTCTGTGCCATGTCTTGTCTGGGCGAAAGTGACTAACTCATAACTCTGAAGGGAGGTCACACACACAAAACTCCACACAGAGCATAATGTCAACCGGTCAGTCTATTAGTTGATCTAGATTCAATCAGATCAGGCGTTAACGGAGTGATAGCCGACCCCCGCAAAGCTGATGTTTTAGTGGTGTCGGAGATTATTAGATAAAAGAGCAGCATGTAAGGAGTATTGAATACAGTGCCTTCAGAAAGTATTCACACCCCTTGACTTTTTCCACATTTTGTTGTGTTACAGCCTGAATTTAAAATGGATTACGTTTATATTTTGTGTTACTGGCCTACACACAATACTCCATAATGTCAAATTGGAATTATGTTTTTAGACATTGAAAGAAAACGAAATGTCTTGATTCAGTAAGTATTCAACCATTTTGTTATGGCAAGCATGAATAAGTTCAGGAGTAAAAATGTGCTTAACAAGTCACAAAATACGTTGCATGGACTCACTCTGTGTGCAATTATAGTGTTTAAGAGTGTTTAACCTCATCTCTGTACCCCACACATACAATTATCTGTAATGTCACTCAGTCGAGCATTGAATTTCAAACACAAGTTCAACTACAAAGACCAGGGAGTTTTTCCAATGCCTCGCAAAGAAGGGCACCTATTGGTAGATATATATATATTTTTAAAGGCAGACATTGAATATCCCTTTAACCATGGTGAAGTTATTAATTACACTTTGGATGGTGTATCAATACACCCAGTGACTACAAAGATACAGGCATCCTTCCTAACTCAGTTGCCGGAGAGGAAGGAAACCGCTCAGGGATTTCAACATGAGGCCAATGGTGACTTTAAAACAGTTACAGCAGTTAATGGCTGTGATAGGAGAAAATTGAGGATGGATCAACAACATTGTAGTTACTCCACAATACTAGCCTAAATGACAGAGTGAAAAGAAGGAAGCCTGTACAGAATAAACATATTCCAAAACATGCATCCCGTGTTTGCAATGAAGCACTAAAGTAAAACTGCAAAAAATGTGGCAAAGAAATTAACTTTATGTCCTGAATACAAAGTGTTATGTTTGGGGCAAATCCAACACAACACATCACTGAATACCACTTACCCAGAAAGACACAAATCTGATTCTAACATGTATTGACACAGGGGTGTGAATACTTATATCAAGGAGATATTTTTGTATTTCATTTTCAATAAATGTGAAAAAATTTCTAACAACATGTTTTCACTTTGCCATTACGGGGTATTGTGTGTAGGTGGGTGAGATTTTTAAAAATATTTAAACCATTTTGAATTCAGGGTGTAACAACAAAATGTGGAATAAATCAAGCGGTATGATGCACTGCATCTCAGTGCTAGAGTCACTACAGACCCTGGTTCGATTCCAGGATATATATCACAATCCGACCGTGATTGGGAGTCCCATAGGGCGGCACACAATTAGCCCAGCATCTTCCGGGGTAGGCCATCATTGTAATAAGAATATGTTCTTAACTGACTTGCCTAGTTAAATAAAGGTCAAATAAATGAATACTTCCTGAAGGCACTGTAAAAGATCAGCGTTTAAAGAGTATTAGATAATGGAGCAGCATTTAAAGAGTATTAGATAAATATCTGCTTTTAAAGAGTATTAGATGAATATCAGCATTTAAAGAGTATTAGATAATAGAGCAGCATTTAAAGAGTATTAGATACAATATCTGCTTTTAAAGAGTATTAGATAAATATCTGCATTTAAAGAGTATCAGATACAATATCAGCATTTAAAGAGTATTAGATACAATATCAGCGTTTAAATAGTATTAGATACAATATCAGCATTTGAAGAGTATTAGATACAATATCAGCATTTAAAGAGTATTAGATACAATATCAGCATTTGAAGAGTATTAGATACAATATCAGCGTTTAAAGAGTATTAGATACAATATCAGCGTTTAAAGAGTATTAGATACAATATCAGCGTTTAAAGAGTATTAGATACAATATCAGCATTTAAAGAGTATTAGATACAATATCAGCGTTTAAAGAGTATTAGATACAATATCAGCGTTTAAAGAGTATTAGATACAATATCAGCATTTAAAGAGTATTAGATACAATATCAGCGTTTAAAGAGTATTAGATACAATATCAGCATTTAAAGAGTATTAGATACAATATCAGCGTTTAAAGAGTATTAGATACAATATCAGCATTTAAAGAGTATTATATACAATATCAGCGTTTAAAGAGTATTAGATACAATATCAGCGTTTAAAGAGTATTAGATACAATATCAGCATTTAAAGAGTATTAGATACAATATCAGTGTTTAAAGAGTATTAGATACAATATCAGCGTCAAAAAGGACTTCAAGGATAAAATGGAGCAGAGGTTCTGTCCAGCCAATCCAAGACAAGCATGGGAGGGGCTTAATGCAGTGATGGAAGAGAAAGGAAAAGAGAGAATAACAACATGGCCGACTGTTCCTCTGGAAACCACCTCAAATGGTTTATGGAAGATTTGACACCGTTGATTTTAAAGACTAATGGAAACAAATATGTGAGAGCATCCCCAAATCCTCTCCTGTCCAGATAACAGAGAACGAGGTGGCCTAGTCACATATTAAGCCACACAAAGCACCGGGCCCAGACCGACTACGGGGCAAAGTACTGAAGGTCTGCGCCGACCAGATCAAGGGAGTCTTCACACGACTGTTTCAACTCCTGCTGAGCACCTGTGCAGTGCCAAACTCCTGGAAGGTGTCGACCATTGTACCGGTGCCTAAGAAGTCAGGGGCCAAATCACCAAATGACTTTCGACCTGTGGCCCTCACGCCCCTTCTGGCCAAATGCATGGAAAGGGTTGTCAGTAAGCACCTTACCTTGTCCGTAGCAGATCAACTGGACCAGCTACAGTTTGCCTATAAGGCACAGAGGAGGACTGAGGATGCTACCCTGACCTTGGTGAACATGGTGACTAGTCACCTTCAACATGCAAAATCATACGCACACATTTTATTTATTGATTATAGTTCAGCTTTCAATACAATGCAAATACACACACTGCTGAAACGACCACTGGACCTGAATGTAAACGGAGGCCTCGCAGGTTGGGTCAAGGACTTTTTAACTGACCTCCCACAGAGTATCCAGATGAATGGGGCCCTCTCTGATGAGCTGACCCTGAACACAGGGGCGCCCCAGGGGTGTGTCCTCTCTCTGATGAACTGACCCTGAACACAGGGGCGCCCCAGGGGTGTGTCCTCTCTCTGATGAACTGACCCTGAACACAGGGGCGCTCCAGGGGTGTGTCCTCTCTCTGATGAGCTGACCCTGAACTCAGAGACGCCCCAGGGGCGTGTCCTCTCTCTGATGAACTGACCCTGAACACAGGGGCGCCCCAGGGGTATGTCCTCTCTCTGATGAGCTGACCCTGAACACAGAGGCGCCCCAGGGGTGTGTCCTCTCTCTGATGAGCTGACCCTGAACACAGGGGCGCCCCTGGGGTGTGTCCTCTCTCTGATGAGCTGACCCTGAACACAGGGGCGCCCAAGGGTTGTGTCCTTTCACCGTTGTAGTTCTCTATCTACACTAATGAGAAGAAGATCCAAGGAAACAATGTGAGCCTTTTTGAATGACATGGCTCTGGTGGGACTCTTTTTAAAGATGCTTCGTCAGATGGGGGCAGCTATTTTAAACAGACCAACAACCTTCAAGAACGGTGCCGGTCAAGTGCCCTCCACATCACTGTGGAAAATCAAAGGAGCTGATCATCAATGGCAACAACCTGCCAATGTCCCAACCACTCTCTCTGTACGACCAACCAGTGGAGGTGGTTGAGTGTTTCAAATACCTAGGGACACAAATTGATAACAAGCTGAGTTTTACAGAGAATTTAGACTGTATTTCTTTTTTTAAAGCAAGCCAGCGCCTGTTTTTAATCAGGAATTTGAAGGGGTTTGGGGTCAGCCAGGATGTTCTGGAGAAGTACAGCAGCCTGGTGGAGAGCTTCCTCATGTTCAATATGACAGTCTGGTATGGTAATCTGAGCCTGAGGAGCAAAATAAAACTGACCAGAATAGTAAACACAGCCAGCAAAGTAATTTGTCGACCACAGGCACATTTGAGCAGACTGTTCCACAAGGCAACCAAAAAGAAGACACTGGCTGTCGTTGGCGACCCCTCCCACTGGCTGTCGTTGGCGACCCCTCCCACTGGCTGTCGTTGGCGACCCCTCCCACTGGCTGTCGTTGGCGACCCCTCCCACTGGCTGTCGTTGGCGACCCCTCCCACTGGCTGTCGTTGGCGAACCCTCCCACTGGCTGTCGTTGGCGACCCCTCCCACTGGCTGTCGTTGGCGACCCCCTCCCACCCTCTACACCCTCTCTGTTCGAGAGGCTTCCCTCTGGCCGGCGCTTCAGAATGCCCATGGCCAAGAAGAACGTGTTCAAACATTCATTTGTTCCTTTTGCTGTTGGACTACTAAATGCAAATCAAATTGTACCAATATATGTATTTTCTATCCAGTGCAGTTGGGACAGTGGTCGGTTGTGAGTGAATGTAACAATGTCCTCTATGTTTTTAGTGTATGCAACATGATGGACTGACTGGTTTAAATGTGCATGATGTGAGAATGTATGTTTATGTCCGTCCTTGATGGACAAAGTTTTAGTCTATTCTATTCTAGCCTTCTGATAAAGAATCATGGGATTATGGCCATCTACCAACCCCATCCATCCATCCACCCTAACAAAACCCAAACCTACTTGATAGGGCTCACTGCTGCCCCTAGTGGCCGGTTTTTAAGGCATTTCCCGACGTCCTCAGGACATGGACAGATGTTTTCGAAGTCAATCTTGAGCAATGTGCCTTTATTTACCCTCTAAATACACCTCCACTGTCTTCAACCAGGATCTCAGCGATCACTGCCTCATTGCCTGCGTCCGTAACGGGTCCGCGGTCAAACGACCACCCCTCATGACTGTCAAACGCTCCCTAAAACACTTCAGCGAGCAGGCCTTTCTAATTGACCTGGCCCGGTGTATCCTGGATGGATATTGACCTCATTCCGTCAGTAGAGGATGCCTGGTTGTTCTTTAAAAGTGCTTTCCTCTCCATCTTAAATAAGCATGCCCCATTCAAAAAATTCAGAACTAAGAACAGATATAGCCCCTGGTTCACCCCAGACTTGACAGCACAAAAACATCCTGTGGTGTACTGCATATAGCATCGAATAGCCCCCGCGATACGCAACTTTTCAGTGAAGTCAAGAACCAATATACACAATCAGTTAGGAGAGCAAAGGCTAGCTTTTTCAAACAGAAATTTGCATCCTGTAGCAATAACTCCAAAAAAGGGGGTGCTACTCTAGATCCAAACTGTTACAGACCTATATCCATCCTGCCCTGCCTTTCGAAAGTTTTTGAAAGCCAAGTTAACAAACAGATCACCAACCATTTAGAATCCCACTGTACCTTCTCCGCTATGCAATCCGGTTTCCGAGCTGGTCATGGGTGCACCTCAGCCACGCTCAAGGTCCTAAACGATATTATCACCGCGATCGATAAAAGACAGTACTGTGCAGCCGTCTTCATCGACCTGGCCAAGGCTTTCGACTCTGTCAATCACCGCATTCTTATCGGCAGACTAAATAGCCTTGGTTTCTCAAATGACTGTGTCGCCTTGTTCACCAACTACTTCTCAGATAGAGTTCAATGTGTCAAATCGGAGGGCCTGTTGTCTGGATCTCTGGCAGTCTCTATGGGGGTGCCACAGGGTTCAATTCTTGGGCCGACTCTATTCTCTGTGTATATCAATGATGTCGCTCTTGCTGCTGGTGACTCTCAGATCCACCTCTACGCAGACGACACCATTTTGTATACATCTGGCCCTTCATTGGACACTGTGTTAACAAACCTCCAAACGAGCTTCAATGCCATACAACACTCCTTCAGTAGCCTCCAACTGCTCTTAAACACTAGTAAAACTAAATGCATGTTCTTCAATCGAACGCTGCTGGCACCCGCCCACCCGACTAGAATCACTACTCAAGGTCTGACTTAGAATTTGTGGATAACTACAAATACCTAGGTGTCTGGTTAGACCGTAAACTCTCCTTCCAGACTCACATTAAGCATCTCCAATCCAAAGTTAAATCTAGAATCGGCTTCCTATTTCGCAACAAAGCCTCCTTCACTCATGCTGCCAAACATGCCCTCATAAAACTGACTATCCTACCGATCCTGGACTCACTACATATTCGTCGCCAAACCCACTGGCTCCATGTCATCTATAAATCACTGCTAGGCAAATCCCTGCCTTATCTTAGCTCAGTGGTCACCATAGCAACACCCACACGTAGTATGCACTCCAGCAGGTATATCTCACTGGTCATCCCCAAAGCCAACACCTCCTTTGGCCGCCACTCCTTCCAGTTCTCTGCTGCTAATGACTGGAACAAAAATCTCTGAAGCTGGAGACTCTTATCTCCCTCACTAACTTTAAGCATCAGTTGTCAGAGCAGCTTACCGATCACTGCACCTGTACACAGCCCATCTGTAATTAGCCCACCCAACTACCTCATCCCCATATTGTTATTTATTTTGCTCATTTGCACCCCAGTATCTCCATTTGCACATCATCTTTTGCACATCTATCACTCCAGTGTTAATACTAAATTGTAATTATTTTGCACTATGGCCTATTTATTGCCTTACCTCCATAACTTACTACATTTGCACACACTGTATATAGATTTTCTGTTGTATTTTTGACTTTATGTTTTGTTTACCCC
Source organism: Coregonus lavaretus (assembly GCF_964263955.1). Classification (NCBI taxonomy): domain Eukaryota; kingdom Metazoa; phylum Chordata; class Actinopteri; order Salmoniformes; family Salmonidae; genus Coregonus; species Coregonus lavaretus. The sequence continues at coordinate 20,067 of NW_028157215.1, read as the reverse complement.
ATATGTAACTCTGTGTTGTTGTTGTTTTTATCGCACTGCTTTGCTTTATCTTGGCCAGGTCGCAGTTGTAAATGAGAACTTGTTCTCAACTGGCTTACCTGGTTAAATAAAGGTTAAATAAAAAAAAAAAAAAAAAATATATATATATATATATATATATATATATATATATATATATATATATATATATATACAGTGGGGAGAACAAGTATTTGATACACTGCCGATTTTGCAGGTTTGCGTACTTACAAAGCATGTAGAGGTCTGTTATTTATATCATAGGTACACTTCAACTGTGAGAGACGGAATCTTATACAAAAATCTAGAAAACCACATTGTATGATTTTTAAGTAATTCATTTGCATTTTATTGCAAGACATAAGTATTTGATACATCAGAAAAGCAGAACTTAATATTTGGTACAGAAACCTTTGTTTGCAATTACAGAAATCATACGTTTCCTGTAGGTCTTGACCAGGTTTGCACACACTGCAGCAGGGATTTTGGCCCACTCCTCCATACAGACCTTCCCCAGATCCTTCAGGTTTCGGGGCTGTCGCTGGGCAATACGGACTTTCAGCTCCCTCCAAAGATTTTCTATTGGGTTTAGGTCTGTAGACTGGCTAGGCCACTCAAGGACCTTGAGACGCTTCTTACAGAGCCACTCCTTAGTTGCCCTGGCTGTGTGTTTCGGGTCGTTGTCATGCTGGAAGACCAAGCCACGACCCATCTTCAATGCTCTTACTGAGGGAAGGAGGTTGATGGCCAAGATCTCGCGATACATGGCCCCATCCATCCTCCCCTCAATATGGTGCAGTCGTCCTGTCCCCTTTGCAGAAAAGCATCCCCAAAGAATGATGTTTCCACCTCCATGCTTCACGGTTGGGATGGTGTTCTTGGGTTTGTACTCATCCTTCTTCTTCCTCCAAACACGGCGAGTGGAGTTTAGACCAAAAAGCTCTATTTTTGTCTCATCAGACCACATGACCTTCTCTCATTCCTCCTCTGGATCATCCAGATGGTCATTGGCAAACTTCAGACGGGCCTGGACATGCGCTGACTTGAGCAGGGGGACCTTGCGTGCGCTGCAGGATTTTAATGCATGATGGCGTAGTGTGTTACTAATGGTTTTATTTGAGACTGTGGTCCCAGCTCTCTTCAGGTCATTGACCAGGTCCTGCCGTGTAGTTCTGGGCTGATCCCTCACCTTCCTCATGATCATTAACTGCAGGTGGCAGTAAATTGCCTACCTTGGCTTTTGTAAGTCGCTCTGGATAAGAGCGTCTGCTAAATGACGTAAATGTAAATGTAAATGTAAATCATTGATGCCCCACGAGGTGAGAACTTGCATGGAGCCCCAGACTGAGGGTGATTGACCGTCATCATGAACTTCTTCCATTTTCTAATAATTGCGCCAACAGTTGTTGCCTTCTCACCAAGCTGCTTGCCTATTGTCCTGTAGCCCATCCCAGCCTTGTGCAGGTCTACAATTTTATCCCTGATGTCCTTACACAGCTCTCTGGTCTTGGCCATTGTGGAGAGGTTGGAGTCTGTTTGATTGAGTGTGTGGACAGGTGTCTTTTATACAGGTAACGAGTTCAAACAGGTGCAGTTAATACAGGTAATGAGTGGAGAACAGGAGGGCTTCTTAAAGAAAAACTAACAGGTCTGTGAGAGCCGGAATTCTTACTGGTTGGTAGGTGATCAAATACTTATGTCATACAATGTGATTTTCTAGATTTTTGTTTTAGATTCCATCTCTCACAGTTGAAGTGTACCTATGATAAAAATTACAGACCTCTACATGCTTTGTAAGTAGGAAAACCTGCAAAATCGGCAGTGTATCAAATACTTGTTCTCCCCACTGTATGTGTTCTCCCATAAGGTTTAGTCTGCTGTCTGCTCTGATCCACTCAGCAGAGAACCAGTCCTACACTTTCCTTCTCACTATAACCAAGCTCACATCCCAACTATCCCTTTAATAGCTACATTAGAGATTTCAGCAGATAGCCGCTAACGTCTATCATAATGCGGAGTTAAATCCCCTTAATATAACCGATTGGCAAACATACTGCAAATTAAGAAATCATGTGGCTAAACTGAATAAAATGAAGTAAAAACTACATTATGAAACAAAGATAATTGACTTAAAGAATGATAGCAAAAGGCTTTGGAGCACCTTAAATGAAATTTTGGGCAAAAAGGCTAACTCCTCTCCATCATTCATTGAATCAGATGGCTCATTCATTACAAAACCAACTGATATTGCCAACTACTTTAAGGATTTTTTCATTGGCAATATTAGCAAATTTAGGGATGACATGCCAGCAACAAACGCTGACACTACACATCCAAGTATATCTGACGAAATTATGAAAGACAGGCATTGTAATTTTGAATTCCGTAAAGTAAGTATGGAAATATTGTTGATCAATAGTGGACGATATTGCCACTCCTGTTTGCCATATCTTACATTTACATTTTAGTCATTTAGCAGACGCTTTTATCCAGAGCGACTTACAGTTAGTGAATACATATTTTTTTTATACTGGCCCCCCGTGGGAATCGAACCCACAACCCTGGCGTTGCAAACGCCATGCTCTATCAACTGAGCTACATCCCTGCCGGCCATTCCCTCCCCTACCCTGGACGACGCTGGGCCAATTGTGCGCCGCCCATGAGTCTCCCGGTCGCGGCCAGCGGCAACAGAGCCTGGATTTGAACCAGGATCTGTAGTGGCACAGTTAGCACTGCGATGCAGCGCCTTAGACCACTGCGCCACTCAGGAGTATCTTCAATTTAAGCCTGCCAGAATGTGTGTGCACTCAAGCCTAGAGGGAAGCAAAAGTTATTCCCCTGCCTAAGAATAATAAAGCCCCCTTAACTGGCTCAAATAGCCGACCAATCAGCCTGTTAACAACCCTTAGTAAACTTTTGGAAAAAAAGGTGTTTGACCAGATAAAATGCCATTTTAAAGTAAACAAATTGACAACAGACTTTCAGCACGCTTAAAGGGAAGGACATTCAACAAGCACAGCACTTACACAAATGACTGATGATTGTCTGAGATAAATTGATTTGGGGGCTGTTTTATTAGACTTCAGTGAGGCTTTTGACATTATCGATCATAGTCTGTTGCTGGAAAAATGTATGTGTTATGGCTTTACACTCCCTGCTATATTGTGGATAAAGAGTTACCTGTCTAACAGAACACAGAGGGTGTTCTTTAATGGAAGCCTCTCCAACAAAATCCAGGTAGAATCAGGAATTCCCCAGGGCAGCTGTCTAGGCCCCTGACTTTGTTCAATTTTCTCTAACGACCTGCCACTAGCTCTGAATAAAGCCAGTGTGTCTATGTATGCTGATGACTCAACACTATACACATCAGCTACTACAGCGACTGAAATGACAGCAACACTTAACAAAGAGCTGCAGTTAGTTTCAGAATAGGTGGCAAGGAATAAGTCAGTCCTAAATATTTCAAAAACTGAAAGCATTGTATTTTGGATAAATAGTTTACTAAACCCTATACCTCAACTCAATCTTGTAATGAATAATGTGGAAATTGAGCCAGTTGAGGAGACTAAATTGCTTGTAGTAACCCTGGATTGTAAACTGTCATGGTCAAAACATATTGATACAACAGTAGCTAAGAGGGGGAGAAGTCTGTCCATAATAAAGCGCTGCTCTACCTTCTTAACAGCACTATCAACAAGGCAGGTCCTACAGGCACTAGTTTTGTCCAACCTGGACTACTGTTCGGTCGTATGGTCAGGTGCCACAAAGAGGGACTTGCAAATTGGCTCAGAACAAGGCTGGCCCTTGGATGTACACAGCGAGCTAACATTAATAATATGCATGTCAATCTCTCCTGGCTCAAAGTGGAGGAGAGATTGACTTCATCACTACTTGTATTTGTGAGAGGTATTGACATGTTGAATGAACCGAGCTGTTCACTACATACCACCAGAGGTCTCTTCACAGTCCCCAAGTCCAGAACAGACTATGGGAGGCGCACAGTACTACATAGAGCCATGACCACATGGAACTCTATTCCACATCAAGTAACTCATGCCAGCAGTAAAATTAGATTTAAAAAACAGATAAAAATACACCTTATGGAACAGTGGGGACAGTGAAGCAACACAAACATAGACACATGCATACAAACACACGATAACATACGCACTATACACACATGTACACATGGATTTTGTGTTATAGATTTGTGGTAGTAGAGGCCTGAGGGCACACTCTTAATATGTTGTAAAATCTGTTATTAATGTATTGTAATGTTATTAAAATGTATAACTGCCTTAATTTTGCTGGACCCCAGGACCCCTTGGCAGCAGCTAATGGGGATCCATAATAAATACAAATAAAAATACAAATTAATGACTCCGCATCGTTTGGAAAATCGGTTTTAATTATGCAGATGTGTAAATGTCTTATTTCTGGATGTAATGATGATGACGCGTCGTCAGAGACGTGTTGTCTCTTGACAACCATCACTCTTCGGTCAGTCGGGAGGTTAATATGTTTAAGATGCACTCTCAAACGTTGGTATAATTTCAGCCACGAGCCAAAAGTGGTCCCTGTTTTTTGTGTACTACTTCATCAAATTGTTTGTTATGTCATGCATTTCGTATGATATGTTACGTCCTGCCATTTTAATTTTTGGGTAATTCGTATGATACTGTATGTTATAAATCCAAACTGTACTATACGTTATGAATTTGTTGTACTTAAGATCCTGGAGTGCAGCTCCTACTGTATGGGCATGTTGACTGAACAGCTACATTATCACTGGAACAGCTACAGTAACACTGGAACAGCTACAGTAACACTAGAACAGCTACAGTAACACCGGAACAGCTACAGTAACACTAGAACAGCTACAGTAACACTGGAACAGCTACAGTAACACTAGAACAGCTACAGTAACACTAGAACAGCTACAGTAACACTGGAACAGCTACAGTAACACTGGAACAGCTACAGTAACACTGGAACAGCTACAGTAACACTGGAACAGCTACAGTAACACTAGAACAGCTACAGTAACACCGGAACAGCTACAGTAACACTGGAACAGCTACAGTAACACTGGAACAGCTACAGTAACACTAGAACAGCTACAGTAACACTAGAACAGCTACAGTAACACTGGAACAGCTACAGTAACACTGGAACAGCTACAGTAACACTGGAACAGCTACAGTAACACTGGAACAGCTACAGTAACACTAGAACAGCTACAGTAACACTAGAACAGCTACAGTAACACTAGAACAGCTACAGTAACACTAGAACAGCTACAGTAACACTGGAACAGCTACAGTAACACTGGAACAGCTACAGTAACACTAGAACAGCTACAGTAACACTAGAACAGCTACAGTAACACTGGAACAGCTACAGTAACACTGGAACAGCTACAGTAACACTAGAACAGCTACAGTAACACCGGAACAGCTACAGTAACACTGGAACAGGTACAGTAACACTGGAACAGCTACAGTATCACTAGAACAGCTACAGTAACACCGGAACAGCTACAGTAACACCGGAACAGCTACAGTAACACTGGAACAGCTACAGTAACACTGGAACAGCTACAGTATCACTAGAACAGCTACAGTAACACCGGAACAGCTACAGTAACACCGGAACAGCTACAGTAACACTGGAACAGCTACAGTAACACTGGAACAGCTACAGTATCACTAGAACAGCTACAGTAACACCGGAACAGCTACAGTAACACTAGAACAGCTACAGTAACACTGGAACAGCTACAGTAACACTGGAACAGCTACAGTAACACCGGAACAGCTACAGTAACACTGGAACAGGTACAGTAACACTGGAACAGCTACAGTAACACTAGAACAGCTACAGTAACACTAGAACAGCTACAGTAACACTAGAACAGCCACAGTAACACTAGAACAGCTACAGTAACACCGGAACAGCTACAGTAACACTGGAACAGCTACAGTAACACTGGAACAGCTACAGTAACACTGGAACAGCTACAGTAACACTGGAACAGCTACAGTAACACTGGAACAGCTACAGTAACACTGGAACAGCTACAGTAACACTGGAACAGCTACAGTAACACTAGAACAGCTACAGTAACACTGGAACAGGTACAGTAACACTGGAACAGCTACAGTAACACTAGAACAGCTACAGTAACACTAGAACAGCTACAGTAACACTAGAACAGCTACAGTAACACTAGAACAGCTACAGTAACACCGGAACAGCTACAGTAACACTGGAACAGCTACAGTAACACTGGAACAGCTACAGTAACACTAGAACAGCTAAAGTAACACTGGAACAGCTACAGTAACACTAGAACAGCTACAGTAACACTGGAACAGCTACAGTAACACTTGAACAACTACAGTAACACTAGAACAGCTACAGTAACACTGGAACAGCTACAGTAACACTAGAACAGCTACAGTAACACTAGAACAGGTACAGTAACACTGGAACAGCTACAGTAACACTAGAACAGCTACAGTAACACTGGAGCAGCTACAGTAACACTGGAACAGCTACAGTAACACTAGAACAGCTACAGTAACACCGGAACAGCTACAGTAACACTGGAACAGCTACAGTAACACTATAACTGCTACAGTAACACTGGAACAGCTACAGTAACACTAGAACTGGTACAGTAACACTGGAACAGCTACAGTAACACTGGAACAGCTACAGTAACACTAGAACAGCTACAGTAACACTGGAACAGCTACAGTAACACTAGAACAGCTACAGTAACACTAGAACTGGTACAGTAACACTGGAACAGCTACAGTAACACTGGAACAGCTACAGTAACACTAGAACAGCTACAGTAACATTAGAACAGCTACAGTAACACTGGAACAGCTACAGTAACACTAGAACAGCTACAGTAACACTAGAACTGGTACAGTAACACTGGAACAGCTACAGTAACACTGGAACAGCTACAGTAACACTAGAACTGGTACAGTAACACTGGAACAGCTACAGTAACACTGGAACAGCTACAGTAACACTAGAACAGCTACAGTAACACTGGAACAGCTACAGTAACACTGGACCAGCTACAGTAACACTGGACCAGCTACAGTAACACTAGAACAGCTACAGTAACACTGGAACAGCTACAGTAACACTAGAACAGCTACAGTAACACTGGAACAGCTACAGTAACACTAGAACATCTACAGTAACACTAGAACAGCTACAGTAACACTAGAACAGCTACAGTAACACTGGAACAGCTACAGTAACACTAGAACAGCTACAGTAACACTGGAACAGCTACAGTAACACTAGAACATCTACAGTAACACTAGAACAGCTACAGTAACACTAGAACAGCTACAGTAACACTGGAACAGCTACAGTAACACTGGAACAGCTACAGTAACACTAGCATTAGGCTAGTGGATAATACGTGCTCTATGTGATGCTGTGGTGTGTGTGTGTGTGTGTGCCATGATGGCCAACCGACGCTGTTTTCCCTGAGGGAGATGAGAAGGAGGAGGTTTGATTCATTAGCCTGTAGAACCTCTCCCAGAGCAGGTTGGCGGTGGGCGGCCCCCTGACTTCAAAGACTCTTTGATCTGGGACCAGGAGTAGTGGGTGATTGGGAGCAAAAGGAATAGTAAAGCCACATATCGTGTGTGCGTGTTTTCTTTGCTTGTGTAAGCGTGGGTGCACTGTTTTTTTTTTTTGCAAAGCTTCTAGAAATATGCTCTACAAGTATCAGCATATGGCCAGTCGGCTGTAAAACAGACCAGTATGGTTGATTGATTGATTGAGTGATCAGAAGATGATCCACCAAGTTACTGTCAACAGAACAGTAGGAGGGCTTGAGTAGATTAGAGAGAGTCTGAATAAGAACCGGATCAAATTATGCTTCTGAAGTGTCCTGATGATCGTCATCCCTCTTCCAGTCTCATCCGTCTCGGAGCAGAGATCACTGCAACGCAAACACACACACACACACACACACACACACACACACACACACACACACACACACACACACACACACACACACACACACACACACGACTGCTACTCTGAGACAGAACAGTGGAGCGAAATATCAAGAGATCTGCTCTCCATCCATTCTTCTATCCTCCATCAGCTCTTCTATCCTCCATCCATTCTCTATCCTCCATCCATTCTCTATCCTCCATCAGCTCTTCTATCCTCCATCAGCTCTTCTATCCTCCATCCATTCTTCTATCCTCCATCCATTCTCTATCCTCCATCCATTCTCTATCCTCCATCCATTCTCTATCCTCCATCCATTCTCTATCCTCCATCAGCTCTTCTATCCTCCATCCATTCTCTATCCTCCATCAGCTCTTCTATCCTCCATCAGCTCTTCTATCCTCCATCCATTCTCTATCCTCCATCAGCTCTTCTATCCTCCATCAGCTCTTCTATCCTCCATCCATTCTCTATCCTCCATCAGCTCTTCTATCCTCCATCAGCTCTTCTATCCTCCATCCATTCTCTATCCTCCATCCATTCTCTATCCTCCATCCATTCTCTATCCTCCATCCATTCTCTATCCTCCATCAGCTCTTCTATCCTCCATCCATTCTCTATCCTCCATCCATTCTCTATCCTCCATCAGCTCTTCTATCCTCCATCCATTCTCTATCCTCCATCCATTCTCTATCCTCCATCCATTCTCTATCCTCCATCAGCTCTTCTATCCTCCATCCATTCTCTATCCTCCATCCATTCTCTATCCTCCATCCATTCTCTATCCTCCATCAGCTCTTTTATCCTCCATCCATTCTTCTATCCTCCATCCATTCTCTATCCTCCATCCATTATCTATCCTCCATCCATTCTCTATCCTCCATCCATTCTTCTATCCTCCATCAGCTCTTTTATCCTCCATCAGCTCTTCTATCCTCCATCCATTCTCTATCCTCCATCCATTCTCTATCCTCCATCCATTCTCTATCCTCCATCCATTCTCTATCCTCCATCCATTCTCTATCCTCCATCCATTCTCTATCCTCCATCCATTCTCTATCCTCCATCCATTCTCTATCCTCCATCCATTCTCTATCCTCCATCCATTCTCTATCCTCCATCAGCTCTTCTATAATTCATGAAAGTGATACATTGCAAGGACAAGTTGCGGGAGCTTCTTCTTCTTCTCTTCTTTCTGAATGCCATCCATTTTTATTTTTAAATTTTTTTAATATATATATTTTTTCCTTCTCGATTATTTTCCCCTAACCCCACCACCCCTCCCCTAAATGGTGTAAACTAATGGACAACAATACTAATTATTATATTTCCAGCTCATACATACTACATACATTTTTAGTCCCAGCCTTCAGCCACCCTCAACCCCTCGCATCTCTCTCTGAAGACCGTCCAGTTTTGATTTCTAGCTGCCATATATTTTGCAACTGTGCTGTGATGTTTCACAAAAGTTCTGAACCTTTCTATTCTCATAGTTATACAGATTGTAAATTAAAGATAAACATCGTTGCTAAGAGTATTATTATATTATTGATCGATTGACTATGACTTTTCAAAACAGGTTTCCCTCAAGAATTTCCCTGTATTTAGCGCCATCCATCATTCCTACAATTCTGACCAGTTTCCCAGTCCCTGCAGATGAAAAACATCCCCACAGCATGATAATGCCACCACCATGCTTCACTGTGGGGATAGTGTTCTCGGGGTGATAAGAGGTGTTGGGTTTGCGCCAGACATAGTGTTTTCCTTGATGGCCAAAAAGCCTGACCAGAGCACCTTCTTCCATATGTTTGGGGAGTCTCCCACATGCCTTTTGGCGAACACCAAACGGGTTTGCTTATTTTTTTCTTTAAGCAATGGCTTTTTTCTACCCACTCTTCCGTAAAGCCCAGCTCTGTGGAGTGTACGGCTTAAAGTGGTCCTATGGACAGATACTCCAATCTCTGCTGTGGAGCTTTGCAGCTCCTTCAGGGTTATCTTTGGTCTCTTTGTTGCCTCTGATTAATGCCCTCCTTGCCTGGTCCGTGAGTTTTGGTGGGCGATATGTTTGGTGGTGCCATATTCTTTCATTTTTTAAATAATGGATTTAATGGTGCTCTGTGGGATGTTCAGATATTTTTTTATAACCCAACCCTGATCTGTACTTCTCCACAACTTTGTCCCTGACCTGTTTGGAGAGCTCCTTGATCTTCATGGTGCCACTTGCTTGGTGGTGCCCCTTGCTTAGTGGTGTTGCAGACTCTGGGGCCTTTCAGAACATGTGTATATATACTGAGATCATGTGACAGATCATTTGAGACTTAGATTGCACACAGTTGGATTTTATTTAACTAATTATGTGACTTCTGAAGGTAATTGGTTGCACCAAATCTTATTTAGGGGTTTCATAGCAAAGGGGGTGAATACATATGCATGCACCACTTTTCCGTTATTTTCTTTTTCATAACTTTCTGAAACAAATCCTTTTTTTCATTTCACTTCACCAATTTTGATTATTTCGTGTATGTCCATTACATGAAATAAAAATAAAAATCCATTGAAATTACAGGTTGTAATACAACAAAATAGTAAAAACGCCAAGGGGGATGAATACTTTTGCAAGGCACTGTAGACAGGTGTTGTCCTTTCCATGGTAGCAAAATCTCATCTAATTTGGCTAACTTTGTATTAAAATGTATTGTAGTGAGATCACTTATTTATTTCGGGATATGAATACCGAATATGTCCACTTCACCGTCGGACCATTTTATTGGTGAATTACACATTTCTGGGATGCTGGAATACCCATCCACGACCCATTTCCAATGCCCTGGCTGAGGGAAGGAGGTTCTCACCCAAGAGTTGACGGTACATGGCCCCGTCCATCGTCCCTTTGATGCGGTGAAGTTGTCCTGTCCCCTTAGCAAAAAAACACCCCCAAAGCATAATGTTTCCACCTCCATGTTTGACGGTGGGGATGGTGTTCTTGGGGTCTTAGGCAGCATTCCTCCTCCTACAAACACGGCAAGTTGAGTTGATGCCAAAGAGCTCGATTTTGGTCTTATCTGACCACAACACTTTTACCCAGTTCTCCTCTGAATCATTAAGATGTTCATTGGCAAACTTCAGACGGGCCTGTATATGTGCTTTCTTGAGCAGGGGGACCTTGCGGGCGCTGCAGGATTTCAGTCCTTCACGGCGTAGTGTGTTACCAATTGTTTTCTTGGTGACTATTGTCCCAGCTGCCATGAAATCATTGACAAGATCCTCCTGTGTAGTTCTGGGCTGATTCCTCACCGTTCTCATGATCATTGCAACTCCACGAGGTGAGATCTTGCATGGAGTTCCAGGCCGAGGGAGATTGACAGTTATTTTGTGTTTCTTCCATTTGCGAATAATCGCACCAACTGTTGTCACCTACTCACCAAGCTGCTTGGCGATGGTCTTGTAGCCCATTCCAGCCTTGTGTAGGTCTACAATATTGTCCCTGACATCCTTGGAGAGCTCTTTGGTCTCGGCCATGATGGAGAGTTTGGAATCTGATTGATTGATTGCTTCTGTGGACAGGTGTCTTTTATACAGGTAACAAGCTGAGATTAGGAGCGCTCCCTTTCAGATTGTGCTCCTAATCTCAGCTCGTTACCTGTATAAAAGACACCTGGGAGCCAAAAATCTTTCTGATTGAGAGGGGGTCAAATACTTATTTCCCTCATTAAAATGCAAATCAATTTATAAAATTTTTGACATGCGTTCTTCTGGATTTTTTTGTTGTTATTCTGTCTCTCACTGTTCAAATAAACCTACCATTAAAATTATAGACTGATCATTTCTTTGTCAGTGGGCAAACGTACAAAATCAGCAGGGGATCAAATACTTTTTTCCCTCACTGTCCCTCACTCTAATTGTCCTCTAATATTCCACCATCTAAAATCTCCCCCCTCCCTAGTTGGGTTGTCGTCCCAGTGACAGGCTGACCATCCCTGTACACATGGATCCTAGGGCCTTTAAGAGATAGGGGCCCATCCTTTAAAAAGACCACATGGATCCTAGGGCCTTTAAGATATAGGGGTCCATCCTTTAAAAAGACCAGATGGTGCCACCTACAGTACAGAACCAGATCCACAGCCTTCTCCTCAGTTATACTGCGTCTAGTTATACAAAAAATATATATGTTAAAAAGATCTTGCATATCTTAATTTATTCCCACAATTGATGAATAATATTCATAATAATATATAAGCACTATAAATGATTGTTACCCATAACAACAGCCTGTAGTAGGAATTCTACATTTCTGTCTACAGATGCCATCCATTTTACTTCAAACTAGGTTATTTTCTTTCCAAGACAGTGTCCTCAAACATGTTTTTTTTTGTGGTAATTATTTAACTTGGCAAGTCATTTAAGAACAAATTCTTATCTACAATGACGGCCTACCCCAGTCAAACCCGGTCCAATTGTGCGCCGCCCTATGTGACTCCCAATCACGGCCAGATTGTGATACAGCCTGGAATCAAACCAGGATCTGTGGTGATGCCTCTAGCACTGAGATGCAGTGCCTTAGACCACTGCGCCACTCGGGAGAGATGGATGCTCTACCTTGGAGAGAAGAAATCCCAATTAATTTAGAGGTCGTTTCTTTACCTAGGCATCCCTCTCTGCTTCAGATAAATGTTATGCAGAAGGGGGAATACAAACATCGTTACACAGCTTAAAAGAAACTTAAGTGAATTACTGTAATTACTTAATGCTAGGCAGTGGTGTAGTGGTCCCTGGAGAAGTGGGTATACTCTCAGTATTCACCTTTTTTTTTGTTTAAGTAGTCCAGAAAAAAGCCCTGTTTTAGAAACAGTGACATGTAAGACTATGATTTAGTTTACCCAAAAATATGTAATTTCTACTTGCACACTATTATAAAATGATCATGACTTGATTAGGAGCAGTTTGTAGTTACTACTGGTCACAAGAGCAGCCTGGATGAATGTAAAATGTATTTATCATGAGGCAAACAGGAAATGGTGTTTCGATTATTTTTTGCACATTTATTTAAATAAAATACTTCAAATCTGAAGGTGACAATGCATCCTTGTTCATATTGCTATATGCTTTGTTTTGAACATGTTCATTTACCGGTAAATCATTCAACAAAATATGTTACAACAATATTTAGTTAACAATTAACAAAAATATATGCATTAACAACACATCAACAGTGATATACTCTCTCAACCCAGCACTGGGTTTCTGACCTTTGCTCATACTACAGTATATTCCAGACAAATTTGCTTTCTGCAGGAGCTTTCACACTGCACTGTCTAGAACGCACCGAAGAGGCAGCACGATGGCTCTTCAACCAGGTCCTTGTATATTTTCTAGGATCAAACTTGGAAGTTGGTGGGCCGTTGATATTAATCATCATCAAGTTTGATATGTTTGAGATCAGAAGGACAGCCCTCTTGTCTGAGCTTATATTGTTCATAAGGCTAAAATTCCTCTCACACTCTGCTGTACCGACAGGGAATGTTTTCATACAGTTCATAAGTGGTTTTAGGTCCTTGGGCTCACTACTGGGCTCTTCCAGTAGGTCCCGCATCCCATTCAGTGCTTGGTCTGTGCACAAGTTAAATCGCTTGCACAGTCGCTTAACTTGTTCTTCACCATGGCGGATGCTGGGCTTTGATGGCCACTTACTCTGATCAAGGATGCTGAGGTCCATGATGGTCTCATCTTCAAAAGACAAGCGTTTCTCCAGATTGTTCACAAGGCTTTGTAAGAACTGGCCTGGATTGATAGACTTCAGCTTTGCATTTGTTTTCAGGGCTATAGACCGATACTCCCCAGTCTGTTTTGCTTCTAAAGCCTCACTATATTTCTCACCTGGACTCTCTTTGAATGACTGGATCACTCTGATTGAGCGTTTCAGCAGATGCTCTGCTCCGAGGAGCGTTATAGAACGAGACTGAAGCTCCTGTGACAGGAGACTTAGTTCATGGAGAGTGTCGTACATGAGGCCAAGGTCACAAATGAATTCTGGACTTTGAACACGGTCTAACAAACCTCTGTACATCTGCCTCTCTTTGGTGGACCTCATCTCATCACTGCAAGCATTTTTAAAGTGCTGCACAAGAGCTCCCAGGGATGTCCAAACAGCACGAACAGTCCGAAAGCTACTGGCCACCCAGCGTACATCCAAGATTCTGCCAATGCGAAGAAGTTGTGAGCCTACTTCAGCTGCTGCATTAACAAGTTCACGTTCATTTTTGTTTGACACACTATACAGAGAGTATAGCTTCTGGATAAAAGTTTTAAAGTGATTGACAGAGTTTACCTCATCAACTGCATCTGACACAGCAAGTTCAAGTCTATGGTTCATGCAGTGCCATACAAAAAGCTTTGGGAATCTCAAAGTCAGTCTGGTTGCTACTCCTGACTTCTTTCCTAGCATGACACTGGCTCCATCAGATACAAATGTTACCCAGTTTTCATGAAGCCACTCTTCTGTAAAGCCAGCATTAGTTAAACAGGTGAGTAACGCCTGTAATATGCCATCTGCTCTCTGATTTTCCAGTTCAACAAGTTCCAGGAATATGAACTCAGGGCTTTCTTCTTGAATTGATGCTTTAATAGAAACTGTCATGACAGCTTTGTGACTTAAAGAAGATGCCTCGTCAATTAGGACAGCTAACTTACTGGATGATGCTATAATGCTACTGATGATTTTGCTCTGCATCTCACTAGCAACATGTTGTATTATTTGTGTTGCACTGTAACGTGAATGAAGTATTGAGCCCATTTTTACACCATTCAGTTCCTGCAGCTCAATGAGGCTCTCATGGTCAGAAAAGGGTCGGTTCTTTTTGGCCAGATGGTAGGCTGTTCGAAACACAGCTTCAGTTTCCTTCATGTAGGACTCAGTCATAGTCTCCACTGCATTCTCAATGGCAGCTTCTTTCTGTTGCTCTGCCACCTTCACAGCCTGAGTGTGGGCCTTGGACAACGCATGTTTCCTCACCTTATTTCTCAAGATTGACAAACTTGTTGTTCTACTTCC